>NW_009954615.1:0-2671 GCF_000747805.2 Chaetura pelagica
GACCCTCCTAGTATGGTGTTGTACTCCCCAGAATTCCAGGAACTGCAATTCCATAAATGGAGAAAGGAAACATTCTACTTGGAAAATGAATTTTAAGTGCAGATGGAAAAAAATATTAAGTCAAACAGGCATGCAGTAGAGACAAGAGACCTATTACCTCATGAGAAGCTGTACCTTAAACAGATGGATTGATAACAGCTCCAGTGCATGTTGTGTGGACAAATGTGAGGCCTTAAATGACACAGGCCAAATAAAGGCATGGTTCCCCTCCAGAAGCACTAGCTGAAGCTGCAATAAACTGACTCTATGCCAGAACTGAGGGTCCAAACTCTTTTTTTATAGTTAGGAGGCTAGGACTGTATCCACAAACACCTAGACTCCCCTCTGAGAATGAATTTAGGAAGCAAGAGGGTCCACTCTGAACCTCACAGCTCAGTGGTATGGTCTTCCTGGTTTAACAACTGGTGACCCCATCAGTCAGCATAGAGTAAGCACCTTAAGTAGCTTTTGGTCTAACGTAAATCCAGACTGCAGCCCAAGAACCCCAGTCTGTGTCCTCATTCTTCCTGGACAACTTTACCTTTCATACCCAACTTCTTCAGCAGCTGCTGCAGCAGGGCCCACATTCTCATCCCATGTCATTCTTGGCTGTGATGGTATTTACATTATTCCGGCAAAGCAGCCTTCAGCCCTGAGCCAGCACTACACCGTGGCCAACACACTGTCCTCTGAGGTTCCCTCCTGCAGCAAGATGCAAGTGTGAAGTGCCTTGTCTGGCCTCCCTGTGCTGCACTCCAGGGTAAAGGGGGAGAAATGCCATCCACAAAGCACAACAGCAAACAGTACCCTCTTTAACACCGAAAAAGAGAGCTTTCCTGGCAGAAACACTGAAGGTTCAAGCTATTCCTGACTGGACTGGATTGCAAACCTGTCCTGCCCCTCTGGAAGGCAATTTGCCTAGTCTATATGGCAGAGCTCACAGGGTCACTAACTGCTGTCATTACCCAGCAGCCAGAGCACCCCCAGGAAAGCATTTTCTTCCAGCTCCTGTTGTGGAGAATAGCCATGTGAAAAGAAAAAGGGCCTCCTCTCTGTAAAGAAGTAGACAAAACAATACAAGACCAGCTAAGGGCCGGGGCTTGCTGTGAGCAGCACTGTGAATGTTTACAAAAATCAGAACACCGTTTATCGTGTGCTCGGTGTGTGATTGGCTACATCCTGAGAATCCAAGGACTGTGTATGTGCCAAGGAGCAGGTGTGAGTGCTATTTACACTTTCTGTACCCTGGTTGTTTATTCTCAGTTCCCACGGTAGAAGTATATAAGGGTGCATTTTATCATAGTGAACGATTCTTACTCTGTTTTTGCATTTGAAACTGGCAATCTTTAGGATTATTGCTGGGGGAAAAAGAAAAAAAATAAAAAAAAATAAAAAAATTTGCAATTCCGGTGGTGGCTCCGCGGTTGAACGCTGGGGGAGGGCGAGCGCGCTCACTACAAATTTACTTTCATTACCTTCTGTTGAACGGATAGGTAAGCAATCGCGGTAACGTAAGTCGTGTGCTGAGGCTTTGAAAGCATTTTAAAAGAACAAGGTTTTGCAGTGTCTTCATCGAACTTAGTGAAATTGTTAGAAAAAAAATGTACTTGGTTTTCTATTGCTGGCGCTTATGATAGTGCTGTCTGGGCTAGAGTGGGGGAAGAGTTAAAAAATAGGAAAGACCTTCAGCTCCCCTTTTTAGATGAGCTGGTAATCACCTGGAAAGCTGTGAATTCTGCCTTGAATACGTTGCAGCCCGCTGAAGATCTGCTGCAATCTAAGGCGGCACCCCCGCCTTCTTGGGCTGATAAGAAAAAGGGCTCGTGTGGGATTTTATGTGATAAAGTTAGAAAACCTAAGCATACTTTCAGCCCCGGATTTGTTGATCCGGAGGGCCAGTCGGATCTATACGCTCCCGGTCCCTCCCACCCCGGAGAGTTCCCCCCTCTCCCTCTTTCTGACCCCTGTGCGGCTTTTGCAGATGCCGCTCCCGCTGTTCGAGAGCTTTAAGAATTACAAAGTCGTAAATCAGTGGGGGATCAGTGTTGCTTGGAGAACACGGTGGTTCCTTCTGCACAGCCCTATGAAATAGTTGAGAACATTGGGGGACCTCTGATTGGTTTGGATCCTCAGATAGGTGAACCTAAGGCATTTCCAGTTAGCAGTCAGATGTTTGATCAGTGTCGTCGAGATGCTTTACAGAATGGTGATGTTGCTTTAACTGCCATGCCGGTCGTGATTAGAGACCGTCGACCCCCGGAGCATGTAGCGCTTTCCTATGAGATTGTATAGAAGGTCAGGAAGGCAGTCCGCAGTTATGGCTTGCAGAATCATTTGATCATAATTCTTATTCCAGCTATTGGTGATAGTTATATTATGGCACCAACCGATTTGAAAGGCCTGCTGCGTGTGATTCTATCACCAGCTCAGTTTACCATTTGGTGGGCTGATTATCAGGAGTAAGTTAAGGAGCAGGTCTTGGATAACACTGCAGCTGGTTCGGCAATTGGCGAGAATGACCTGTCAGGAAAGAACGCGAGAGCTACCCCCCAGGCGCAAGGGGAGATGCCGCGGGCAGCATTTCAGCAGCTGCGGACCTGGCGTTAAAAGCTTTACGCGAAGTACCCGAGGC
>NW_009954615.1:2734-3102 GCF_000747805.2 Chaetura pelagica
ACTTCAAGCAGCTATCTCAGGGCAGGTAGGCAATGAGGCGGCGGCTCGCGTGATATTGTTTCAGTTGGCCCTTGAAAATGCAAATGAGGACTGTCAGAAGGCAATTACCCCGATTAGGCATTCTGCTGAATGAATAGCTGAGCTGTTAAGAGCGTCTGAAGATCTGGGCTCAGATTAAAATAAGGCATCTGTGTTGGATGTGTTGGCCTTGCTCAGCTGTTTGCGGTGGGCAGAGAGGGTTTTGGATGTGGCAAAGAGGGTAATCTTAGAAAATAATGACCGATCGAGGGAGCAGGTCAGAAAAGAAGCAGCAGGCGTCCCCGGGCCTGAGAAAGAGACCGGAGGCTGCAGAAGCCGCCCCCCAACCC
>NW_009954615.1:4621-5234 GCF_000747805.2 Chaetura pelagica
GGGGGGAGGTGAGAGGCTTTTGCCCATACCTGAATATATCTGTATAGAATTGTATATATTTTCATGAATCATTTATTAGTGTTTTAATTAAAGCTGAGTAGTTTAGTTTTCAATCCAGCCAAGTCTCTCTCTTTTTCTCTCTCTCCTTCCCTACCTGGGTGGGAGGGGGAGGGGATCGAGAGCGTTGTTGGACCTGAGTCAAACGGTGACAGGGAGTTTTTAAATGAACCTGAGGGCACACCTGGTGCTCGCCTCTCACTGAGGAACGGCCGCTGCGGGACCGTGTTTTACAGCCGAGATTAGGATTACCGCCTTCACCATGCCCACAAATTGTTACTGACTGACACCAATATTCACTCTACGAATTAACCCGTTTATTAAAGAACGGTTACACTAACGGATGAGGTTTAGGAAAAATGTAAAAACGGCAAATGGCTACCAGGGATATATGCAAAAGTACTGTACCCTTAAGATGTTCTCTCTGAGAGAGGGTTGTGGATCAAAGGAGAGAGCGGGAGGAGGGCAAGCCCGAAGACAGTTCTCCTTAGAAGAAGTTGCTATGTCTGTGCAAGAATGGGGAGAAGGGGGTGTATGGAGGTTTCCCCTCCTGCCG
>NW_009954615.1:5615-6221 GCF_000747805.2 Chaetura pelagica
TAGTGACCCCCTATCCAGTCAGTGTCACCACTACAATGCATGAACATGCTAATGTCCAGAGCCAATTAGCATCCATGAGCCCCAAGTTAGGGTGGTAAGTATTAGGGGCAATTCATAACTTGCTGCCCATCCTTCCTGCCTTGTACCACATCTGTTCTTTTGCTTTAATTTGTCCTTGACCAGCAGGCCTGGTTTTGGTCTGTTAGCTGGATATAATCAGCAGAAAGTCTTTGCTGGTTTAAAAGGTACTTTCTTTAGACTTATATGGGGAAGAAGAAGAACCGTTTCCCACAACTGTTATTGGGAATTACTACAGAGGAATTCTCCACTTTTTTCGCTCTTAAAAGGTGAGGCTGACTTAATGTCATCTTGGCGCCTCACAGCTGAAGCAAAACAAGCTTTAGACCATGTGGCTGACAAAATTGCATCTTCTCATGAGCATAGCTTGCAATCTGCTTTGCCCATCTCTCTGATTTATAGTTCTTTCCAACTGTATGGACTGATTGAACAATGGGGAGAGAGAGACATGAATCTCTTTGTCCTGGAATGGGTGTTTCTGTCACATGCTTTTACCAAAACAGTGACTACTGCATTGGACATGGTCAT
>NW_009954615.1:6280-13642 GCF_000747805.2 Chaetura pelagica
AAACACTAATGAATGATACAAGCAAATATATACAATTATATACAGATATATTCAGGTGTAGGCAAAAAGCCTCTCGCCTCCCCCCACCCCAGCAACTCCCACAGCACTTCCCTGAACTGGGAAGAGTCCCGAGGAATCCCGGAGCTGCTGCTGGAGAAAGCAGAGAGTTATGGGGGTCAGGAGATCTCGAGCCTGAGGGTCGACGGTGATGGATGAACAGAGTCCTCCCTGGACGCCGGCCATGGACGGAAGAGAAGGGGAGAAGAAGAAGGAAGGAAGTTGTCTTCTGTGATCTCTGACCTTCCTCTGAGCTTACGTAGATATATGGAATGGAATATCTTTGGCCAATTTTGCTGTCTGTCTAACTCAGCCTCCTACGGGGGGGTCACAGATCTCCCCACAGTGTCTGAGCCGGCAGAGTGAAGGTGCGACCTTGAAGCCTCAGTAGTTAGAAAAACATTCCACTGTCTTATCAGCCTAGCAGAACACACTGTTGCTAGCTACAAGAAAGCTTACTGAAGGAAAAAAAAAATCAGTAAAAAGAAAAATTGGCTTCATCCTGGCTCAAACCAGGACACCCATTCACTAAGGAGGTCTTTTACACATTGTTACATTAATCACTGTCATTGCAAGCTGCCCTCGATGATTACTTAAAGATTGCTAAATTTTCTCTCCCACGGCACAAGTTGCTTCATCCTTTGTCAGATCTGCCTTTGCAGCCTCGTATGTTGGCGTCTGTGATACCACTGGAAGATGCCTGTACAGTGTTTTTTGGTGGCTCAAGGTGATCACACAAGACTGTGGTGGTTTGGTGATCAGAAACAGGTAAGGACTGGCAATCATCTTAATACCATGTAAGTGGTAGAACTGTCTGCTGTACTCCATGCCTTTTCCCTTTTTTCCTCAGAGCCTTTGAGTATCATTGCAGATTCTTTATGTATGGTGGGTATTATACAGAAGATAGCTGACCCTTTCCTTAAGGAGGTTCACAATCACCAGGTGTTTGAGTTATTTGTACAGTTAGCAAAGACCCTAAAGAGTTGCAAACATCCTTATTTTATCACGCATATTCAATCTCATATTGCTCTGTCTAGACAGACAGCAGCAGGTAATCGCCTTGCAGACAGTTTCACTGTGGTGGTTTCAATCTCTCAAGCCTTTGAGCGAGCATATCATTATTTCTTTCATCAGAATGCTAGTTCCCTTCACAAAAAGTTTGGCCTTGCTATGGAACAGGCTAAGAACACTGTACGTGCCTGTGCCAATTGTCAACAGCTAACTCCAGTGTCTCTTACTGAAGGTATGAACCCCAGGGGATAACATGCCAATGAGCTGTGGCAAACTGATGTCATGCATTTACTGGCTTTCGGTCATCAGAATTATGTTCATGTTACAGTGACACCTTTTCTGGGTTTGTGGCTACTACTGCAGCCACCGGAGAAAAATCTCAGGATGTGCAAAAGCATTGGCTTCGTTGTTTTGCAGTTCTAGGGTGCCTCATGAAATCAAGTTGGATAATGGTCCTGCCTGTGTCTCTTGACCCATGCAATATTTTTTACAGCAATGGGAGGTGTGCCATGTAACAGGCATTTCCCCCTCCCCAATGGGCCAGGCTATTATTGAATGTACCCACAGCACCTTGAAAGCTATGTTGTTAAAACAAAAAAGGGGGAATCCCCTTTCACTGCAGGAGCATTTAGATAAACCACATATGTATGTAATTTTTTTAATCGTTCTGGCACATGCCTGCTGACATCTGCGGCTGAGCATCAATTTGGGCATGCTCCAAATTTTGCTGCTAGGCCCGAAGTCTGGTATTGTGAACCAGGGAATCCTGAATGGAATGGTCCAGTAGAGTTAATAACTTGGGGGAGAGGGTATGCATTTGCTCTTCTTCCCTCAGGACCTCATTGGTTGCCAGCAAAGAACATGAAACCCTACCATGAGCAACAAATTGCAGAACCCCAAGATGAATCTCCTGCAGATCAGGATGAGACATCCTTACCAGAGACCTAAGCCACACAAAGAAGCAAACAATGTAACATGGGGGATCATCTGTATTTGTTTTTACTAGCTGAAGACTGGACTATAGTGAATTATAACAGCTCCTTTTTGTACGAATGTGTGAAACTCCATGTATCTTAGCTATTTTTGCCTATGAGAATATGTCTTCGCTGAATATCTCTTTTATCATTCCTTTACAGTAAACTTCTTTGTAATATCAGCAGTTATTATATTGGTCAATGTATCAGATGCTTCTGCTGCTTTAGTAGAATCTGTTGTACAGGCTCAGGTTAGTGTTAATGGTCTGAAACAGATAAAGGGGCATCATGGACCCCAGACCAAATTGGCTGCACATGCATATTTGGCCTCATGTTATGCAACCTGGGCAGGATGACTTACAACACATTGGCCCCATGTGTTGGAACCTTGTCCCCTTGTAAAGGGTGTATAAACCAGGTTTTTCCTCAAAACTGTAATGTTTAGTACCACTTTGTGTAGGTAATTAGTAGCTTAATAGGTTGCATCTGCATTGTGATTGAGAGTGCATGAAGAGGGTGGGAGAACACCACTCGTGGGAAATTTTCTTTGGCTGGTCTCTCACAGCCACTGGGATCTTCAACCATGCTGCTGCTCCCTGTTGTATTAGTATTTATTAATACAAATCTGTGTGTGCTTTGCTACAGTAGTGAATTGTTACAGTAGGAGGCAGGTGAAGTTCTGCATTGATAAGTAGGTGAAAGGACTGGGACTGGCCAAGCGCCTCCTACCACAGTCAAGGGCAAGATAGTTGGCCTCTGTGTTTGCCACCAAGAACCTTGAACTCTGCTGTTGGCTGCAACCCAACAGGTGTTGAGTGGTGGAGACACATGCCATACCAGACCTTGATGTGAGGGATGGCCAACAATATGAGATCAGCTAAGGGCCAGGGCTTGTTGTGAACAGCACTGTGAATGCTGACAAATTCCAGAACCCTGTTTATCTTGTGCTCAGTGTGTGATTTGCTACATCCTGGGAACTCAAGGACTGTATGTGTGCCAAGGAGCAGGTGTGAGTGCTGTTTACACTCTCTATACCCTGGTTGCTTATTCTGTTTCCACTGTGAAAGTATGTAAGTGAGCATTTTCTCATAGTAAACAATTCCATTGCTTCTTACACTGGAGTCCTTGTCTTAACCACTACAACCCATGAGCGTTACGTGACCAAGGAAAATTCCAAATGCCACTGGGTGTACCTGTCCTGCAAGGTCAGGGCAGTGCCCACTCCTGTCATCGTTTGGAAGAGAGAATGATGGTGATCTCACACAGGAGAGCCACTTTCAGTAGCTATAGCAGCCATTGGCAGGGACGCTTCCCACTAGATCACATTTCTGTGCATCATGCTGCCTGTCCACAGCTGGCTCTTCTCCAGCTGAGTGCTTGTCTTCCCTCACTAAATGCAGAGACAATCTTCCCCACAGTCATGCTTATTCTGACTGAACTCACCTGCAGCCACTGGAACACAGTTTTGGCAAATAGCATTTTTTCCATTTCCTCACTGATCTTCATCACCAGACTCAAGAGTTAATTTGGAAGGCTTCTTGATCCAAGGAGTCACTGAAATCAGCTCTACAGCTGGGGAGGTAGGCTGCTTTCTGTCAGTGCCTCAGTGTGAAGCTGCCCATGCAAACCAAGGGAAGGAAATCACAGCACATTGGTCAGTTCTGTCTCATGGAGATGACAGAACTCTGCTTAATTTTCATAAGAGTAGGTTAATTCAGGCTGGAAGAGATCACCAATAGTCTATAGTCCACCCTTCTGCACAAAGCAGGGACAGACAGGGGCCAGACCAGGTTATTCAAGGTTTTACCCAGCCTGGTCTTGAAAACCTACAAGGATGGGTACTAACTGGTCTCACTGGACAACCTCTTCCACTGCTTGACTGTCCTGATGTGGAAAAAGTGTCTCCTCACACCCAGTCAAAAATATCTCTTCTCCATTTATGGTTGCTGTCTCTCATCCTCCGGTCACACACCACTGCGAGGAGCCTGATTTTGTCTTGATAACTCCTTGTAGTGACTCCTAGGCTGCTATCAGGTGCTCCAGATAAGTCTGGCAGGGCCAGAAGGCTGGTGCAGGGCAGGAACAGCGCTTCCCAGCTGGAGACACCCCAGACCACACAGACACACACTGCAGAATTCCAGCTGTTCTACACTGCAGAAGCTGCTGGTGTCACACAGCACTTCTACCTGCTGTTCTTACCTCTCCTGGGAGCTGAGAACCAATCTCAGCTGCCTGACTCCACTGGGTCTCCCCCAGGATCCTGCAAACCAATGGTAGGAAGAGGTTTCTCCTTCCCCCATGCATGCCCTCCTACCTGCAGTTTCAGTAAGGCTCATACTCCTTCCCTGTGAGCTATAACTCTACTGAGCACCATGGCGTGGTGCTGAGCAAGTTACAGAGCTGGCCACAACAAAGTGAAAAAAGGCCTCTGGGAAATGGAAGACAGATCTGACAGTGGGAAGAGCCCCCATTAGGAAAACAAATGCCACATAATATGAGGAGCAGGAAAACCAAACATGAGATAAGCCTGGGAATAATTTGTGAATAGAAGCCTGATTAGGGCTGGCAAACCGTACAGAGCTTACATACTTTAAGTCCAAACTTGTGATGATGGCAATGTTATTTTAAAAAATGCCAAGACATTGAAAGAGATGCTCTGAAAAGCATGAATGCATGGAAATGTCATGTTGTTATGGTCACATGCTGGCCTTGGGAACATCTTAGTGTTCAGTCTTATGTCCTTTACCCATGGAAACCTGTGATCTGCTTGCATCAAGGCACTTGCAGCCAAATAGCTGAAGACTCTGCACAGTTTTGAGGCTGCCCTAGAGCATCCCTAGCACCAGCGCTTGAAGCACAGGCAGATGATAGAGATACGAAGAGCAGAAAGAAAATTCCATTACTAAGAGCCTAGAATGTGAGGAAAAAAAGTGTCTTCCTCCTATTCCTAGGAGTCCCAAAGTCACCTGAGGATAACCTGCCCCCCGAGCCTCAGAATGTGACACCCCTCACCTTTCTGCCCTGACCCTGTTGCTGACACAGGGACTCTGCTTCTGCAAGAGGAGCAGCTGTTTCTCCAGAGCCTGAGACCACACAGCACATAGTGTACTTCAGCAAGATGGATGTGGGTCACTACAGCCTGACATCCCTCTCTCCTTCCTGCTGTATCTCTCTCTGCCCTCCTTGGAGAAATAGGCAGCTGCTTGGCTTATCAAGGAACGGTTTGGGTTGGAAGGGGCCTTGAAGATCATCTAGTTCAACCACCCTGCCACAGGCACGGACACCACTCACCAGACCAGGTTGCTCCAAGCCCCATCCAACCTGATGTTATCAGATACAGCAGAAAAACAGCGACACGAAAAACAACAATTTATTTTCTCCTATTTTAATAAGCAGATGGCTTCAACTCTCCACATGCCTGAGAGCAACTTCCTAAGAGTCCTGAACAGCCAGCAGCCAGTTCAACCCCACTAAAGCCAGCAGGTTTCTCCAAGACCAAGAGGCAAGTGGAGCTGCTGGCAGGTCACCTGTATTAGGCTTTGAAACATGCTGGAAAGTGGACAAAAAAGGTACAGGATTTCAAGGAGGAAGCAAAATTGACTTGCTGGAAACCTTCACCCTCCTGTAATTCCTGAGGACTCTCCTGCTCTGCCTCTGACCCTGCACAGCAGCAGTGTCCCATTCCCCACAACTGAGCAGAAGATGGGATGGCTGAAGATCATCGCTGGCACAGGCAGAGACAGACTCTTTAACCTGTCTCACTGCTCCCACCATCACAAAGTCAGGGCAGTTACCTGCTTTTCTCAACTGGATAATAAAATCCCAACACCATATTCAGCTATGCCTGTTCTATTTTGAAAAGATACCAGAGTAAACGAGCACAGGAATATCCTTGAATCCATTTCTCTATAAAATCCAGGAATTGAATAGGACTGGATTATTTTGTTTGACTGCTGTGGGCATCTGAGGCCTCAGGGGCACTTGTCAGTACTGGTAAAAACTCTTCTAATTACTTGGTTATGCTTCCAAACTACTACCCACTTTCCAAGCCTGCCATTCAGGAACTGCACTTCCAACCTCTGCCCGTCTCGGGAATGGGGTCTCAGGGCAGGTGGGTCTTTTGTACAATGATGAGGCTAGAAGCCAAGAGCCAACATACAGTCCTTACAGTGGAGTTTGTCCCTACTCATGCCAGATCTGTCCCTCATCCAGCTTCCAACAGAATCACAGCTCAGCTGGTACACATTTAGCAACGTGACAAACACACACTGCCTGCTCTCTTCTTTGCTCTCTTTACTCTTCCTCAATATAAGGTAATTTTCAAGGAGGAGTGAGTGAGCCTACAGAGTGACCCTAAGACAAGAGCCAGGGAAACAGCACCAAGGATGTGCAATTTAGGTGACAATCATTAGAAATAAATCACTGCAAGATTCAAGTGACACAACTGCTCTTCCATTTATTTCAAAATGAACTGCTTGTGAACTGGATTCATTAAAGACTTCATTTTTCAGACAGGCTCAGCAGGGTTGACAGCCATAGCAGGTGGCAGTTCAGAGGTAGCTGCATAACAAAGCAACTTGCCAGCACTTCACACTTTAAACAAAATGGAGATGGGCTTTTTTTTTTAAACAGCACAAGAAATGTTCCATCACTAGTCATGGCTAGAGAGTATTCTGTGACCAGACTTCACCTGCAGGAACAAGAGAGATCTTCCCCGTACTCCCAACTAGGCCATCATCCTCAGGTCCGATATAATTAAGTGAAACGTTTTAGAACCCTTTAGAAGTGGTTGTCTGCCTCTGGCACACTGTAATTGACACATGGAGGAAAGCAGCTACAGTCCATTTGATGTTTTCATGTACTGAATCTTCTTAAGTGTTCATATACTGTCCAGCTTCTTCAGGATAAAAGGAGCTGAAAGGAGAAAATGAAGCAGCATGACCTTAACCCAGTTAAAGGCAGTAAGAATTCTGCAGTGAGTCTGGGATGAAATTGCAGCAAATTTATGTAGCACATAAAGCATTCCAACTGTGGGTGAGATACCACCCTCTGCCTCCCACATTCTCCCTTTTCTTCCTGCATGATTGCTTTAACAAGCGAGGCAGCGTGATTTAAGGAGCGAATCCCCCATGGCTGTTGATGCTACAGGCCGGAGCCTCGGTGTGCAGGGGGAAGAGTGAACGTGAGCGGGCCCCTGATGCAGCACACTTTGGCACTGCCTCTCAAAGACACACGGCTCTGGTCTCTGGACAATCCCAGCACTGTTGCGCGCCCAAGCCCAGGGGTTCAAGCTCCTTAACCCCCCCAGCCTGCGGAGCCC
>NW_009954615.1:14519-28387 GCF_000747805.2 Chaetura pelagica
GTCTGTCTCGGCCAGGACGGGCCGGGGCAGCTCCCTCACCCGCTGGCAGCCCGGCCAGCCTGCCCCCGGCCCGCACGGAGTTGTGTTGAGGACGTGGGGACGGGGTCCGGCCCGGGAACGGGAGCTGCGGGAGTCCCCGCGGGCAGTTTCTCTGGTGCTGCCACCAGCAGCGTGTGCCTCATTTGCTCTGGCAGGGCTGCAGGCAGCAGTGCTGCTCAGGGGGAAGAGGGCAGAGATGGGCCTTTGATGGGCTGCGCTACCTGTCACGACCCAGGTAGGATAACCCAGGGAGATTCAGGTTGGACCCGCTTGCTTTCTAAGCTCCTCAGAGAGGAGCCCAGGTGCGGCTGGATCCAACCTTTGTCTCAGACTTGGCCCTTTCAGGGGGAGTGATTAAAATTTCACCGCCTGAGGAAATGCTCAACTGTCCAGTATCTGATTAAGGTGAAATGACACTCAAGGTCTGTATTTGAATTAGGTTTAATTAAAACTATAGAAAGAATACAGATACTTCAGTTATTATCTCAGGCTGCACAGTCATAAAGGCTGGCATTTAGATCACAAGAGCACAATACATAGATGTTTAAGCTGCACAACCTGAGAAAAAATCGTGGTTACACCTTGTGCTACTTAATGATTTTAGGAAAGGAGAGAGAGTAGGAGAAGAAAAGTTTAGAGAGATAGATAATAGAAAAATCCCCAATCCTGGATCCAGCAGTGGGCCAACAGGGTAGAGATGATGTCAGTGAGGTTCCCCAAGACCATCATTGTAGCCCCCTGCGTGATTGGCCGAGTTTCCTTGTTTCAAAAGGCTGAGCAAGCATGATTGAGTCATAACCCTGAGCAGCTGGACTGGACCTGGCCCCTCCGCCCCTTGTCCTTATCTCAATCATTATACATGCAGCCTCAGGCCATGTGCAGCAATCAGCGTTGTCCCTGTCTTTTCAGACAGGGCTTTTGGGATGTAAACGAGACTTTCTTTAGGGATTACAATGGGGCTTGGGGTTGGTCCCTCACAATGTTGTCAGCTATCACCACCTGAGTTGCCATCTCTTCCAGGGCTGCAAGGCAGCTCTCCAGCTCGGGAGAGAGACAGCAGCAGAGCAGCCTAGAAGCTGCCCGGTCCAGTTGTTCCGAGGGTGTGCACTCGCAGAGCCTTTGTGCTAGCAGCACCCTGGTTTGAGTGAAACAGGAGCTCTGGGCAAGCGTTGCTGTCATGCAAGAGAGTCACACAGAGGACCTCTCTGCCCGGTGCCTTCACTTAGAAGACAGCAGGGAGCAGACACAAAACATCCCTGCATAGCAAGGTACAGAGAAGCTGCCCTGCCTGTCAACCCTGCTGCAAGAAATGGTGCTTGGGACGTCTTTTACTAAGGAGGGTTCCAAGGAGCTGGAGTTAGATTTGAGCAGTGGCTCCCAGGTGCTTCTATTGGGGATGGGAGTGCATCATACAGCTCTGCCAAGGTGAGTCGGACACCAAAGAAGCAGAGCCTGCTTTTGCTAATTAATCCTCACTTCATCCTGACACTTCAAAGCATGTCACAGCATGACAGCTTCAAACCCAGCAGCTCTGGCTGTGTCACTTCCCCTGCTGCAAACCCTGTGGGCTTCCCAGTCTGTGTGCTGGCTCTGTGTCAGGTATGCATGAGAACACAGCCCTGAGGAGCAAACTAGCCTTGATGTGCTTGATCACTGGGGAGAGGGGCTTACAGCTGCTCCAGGCAGAAGCAGAGGTTGCTTTGCTGGCCCCTCTGAACTCTCCAGAGTGCCTTTGTTTTGAGTAATCTATTTATGGTGGGACTTGGTAGGTATCTCTTTTTCTGTCGCTGTAATAAAACATTCCTGTGACTGTGAACCCCTGTGCATCTGACTGTGCTGCCTCTCCTGAATCGCACACCTTTGTGTTGGGCACCACGGCTGATCTGCAGTCACAGCTGGTGGCTGCAACACCATGCAACCCCATATTGCAAGGCCCTTCACAAAGGCAACACCCGTTCTCAAGTAAGTCCAGGGAGACTGTCAGAAGCCAATAATATTTAACCAGGAATCTTGGGTTTGGGGAGGCCACTTGACAACCACAAAACCCCCTTTCTGGGAGTTGGAGATCACAGGGAGCTGAGCTGGGGTGAGTTTCAATCAGAACAATGGATGGCCATAGCTGCTGACTGGAATTGTGCCTTTTTTGGGGGTAGGAGGTGTTTCAGGCTCCAGAGCAGGCTGACACAGGGAGCTGTGTGCAGCTCCAGCCCTCACTCTAACTCTGTCTGACCTGCACAGGTCCAGGCAGCACAACCCTGTCCACTTGACAACCACAAAACCCCCTTTCTGGGAGTTGGAGATCACAGGGAGCTGAGCTGGGGTGAGTTTCAATCAGAACAATGGATGGCCATAGCTGCTGACTGGAATTGTGCCTTTTTTGGGGGTAGGAGGTGTTTCAGGCTCCAGAGCAGGCTGACACAGGGAGCTGTGTGCAGCTCCAGCCCTCACTCTAACTCTGTCTGACCTGCACAGGTCCAGGCAGCCAAACCCTGTCTTTCCTGCCTGTGGCAGGCAGCTGACAGAGCTTTCAGAAACACTGCTGGAATGCCATGAACACTGTCAGAGAAGGACTCAAGCACTAGTGGTGCCTGGAGAGAAGCAAGCAAGCAGGCAAAGTCTTGTGGCTCTACCTACCACCCATCACAACAGGTCTGGGCTCTGCAGCCCACCCTGCTTTGCCTGTGCTCCTTGGGATCAGGCAAAGCACATTAGGCAGATAAATAAATAAATAAATACAAATATTTCTCTCGGCTAAGCCGCCTGTGACCTGAGACAAAGCCAATTACCCCGGAGCTGTTTTCATTGTGCCAGCAGTTAATGGGGCTAATTGCATTTCTCTCTGCTCTGTGGAAGCTTTCCTGCCTTTCTGTGCTACCTCAAGGGCCTTCCCTAGCTTGGCAAAGGATAGACAAGGAGTTTTCCCAAACCATGCCACTCCCAGTATGTTTGCAGGACATTTGGACCTAATCCTCAGTGCAAAAGAAGGGACAATTTCTTCTGGTCACAGAATTAGGAAGACTCCTGAAAGCATTGTAACAAGGGCTGGGAGGAAAAGACAACAGAGCTGCCTAGATCTGCAGCTGACACAAACCAGCTTTGTTTTGCTGGCTCCCAGGAAATCTCACTGATTTACTTGTTCCATTCTGAAAAGTGGGTTTGTCTGGTCTTGGCTAATAGAAACAGATTGTCCCAAGCCCATATTGGTAAAGCATCAAGGAGTCTCATCCTAGATTTCAAGATTGTTGGTAGTCTTGGCCTTGGTGTGAAAAGCAGAACTGATACTGTTTTCCCAGCCATTGCTCTGCAGAAGGTACAGGAACCTGGGTACATTTGGGCAAAGCTGAATCAAACATGAGACAATATTGAAAGGAGACTAGGGCAAAGAGAAAACAAAAATTGCAGTTAAGGAGTAATGTGAGCGAGGACTCCACCAGGACACTGGAAAGTTGTTGCCACAAGTTGTTTCACTTGGAGCCACCCATTCTCCTTGCCCTTTTGTAAGATGAGGAGGATGAGAAACAATTCCTTTGAGAGACATCTGTGTTGGATAGGCAGGATAACTCAAGTGTGGAGTGACTCGCAAGGCACCGAAGATATTTCCTTTGGTTTTTCACAGCAACACAAAAAACTTCCTAAGCTGTCCTTGAGGCAATTTTCTAGAATTCTGTCCAAACTATGCAGTTTTGACAGCTTATGCCAAGTCCTTAGTTTTACTCAGTCTTGTAATTACATGAGATTTTTGCCTTTAATTTCCTGGGGCTACAGGCAGATTACTAGCAACTGACTAGGCACTGGCTTGAGGTTAAAATCTCTGAACAGAACCTGGGTGACTACACCACAGTGTGTGTGGAATGGCTGCACAGGGCAGGTTGCTATGTGAAAAGCTGAAAATAATTGGTGAAAGTTGCAGATAATGCACAGATGGATCTCCCAAATGGTTATGGAGCAGTGATGTGAGGAAAAGCCAAACTTCACAGATAATTGGAGAGAAGCACTGGGGTCCTTCTGGGGCAAGGGAGCAGCACATAATGTCAGGATAACCTAGGTAACAGTGTCAGAAACACCAAAGGGGACACAGATGTTAAAAAAAAAAAAAAGAAAAAGAAAGCCTCTTAAGTACCAATGGGGAAATTATAAATAAAAGTCACTTGTTCCCTTGGGAGGAGACTGGGACAGACAAGGGAAGTACAAGGATTGCTAAAAGCAGGGTCAAGACACAGAAGTAGGGAGACTGAGATGCATGGAGGAAGCCATGTGGCCCTGTGTGTGATGGTTGCTAGAGCAGAATCTTAAACCGACCCTGTTGGTTTGGCCATAGCTTGCATCTCAAACCTACTGTGCTGGTCAGGAGGATGAAGGAGAAGGCACCTTACTGCCCCTGACAGGCTTGAGAACACCCAGGTGATAGGGTTGAACTTCTCAGTATTATCATGAAGATGCATCTTCTATTGTGATGGCTTTGGCAGCTACCTGACACTTCCTAACATTGTTTAAATACAGGCTTAACTTTTGCTAGCCTTGCTGAGTAAAGATGGACAAGGTGACACAGAACATGAGTTTGCACTGCTTGAGGTACCAGTCTAGTAAACCAGTTCACTCCACAGTTAGGGTCAACATCAGCCAAGGTGCATTTCATATTCTGAGGACAGGCATAGTCTGGCTGCCGCTTTACCAAGGGCAAAACCCCAAGAAGCAGACCCAGGTCCAGGCACCCCCTGCACACATGACAGAGAAACCAAATATTTCCTCATGCCTCTGATTTGTACAACTTGTTGGTGCCAGGGGGAATTTTGGGTCTGGCTTCTTGCCATTAGTGCAGCCGGGTGGGTGGGAGCTGTCAGGAAACCAGTATCTAGATGAAAACAAACTCTACAGGTCAAGGAACTGAGCCTCTAGGTGAAAATGTCAGGCCTCATGCCGGGTGGGAATACAGAGGGCAGGCAAGAAATGGTGCACAGAAATTAAACCTGCTTTAATTACCCTTTTGGAGACCTCAGCCAGGTTGTGGAGTAAAAAAAATCACTGAGATGGCCTGATCCTCCTCGATGAAGATACCTTGTGAATTGACCCTCCATACACTGTTCTAGGGTGTCTCTCCAGGGCTGCTCCCATATCCTGGAGACAGCTCATCAGCCAGCTGAATGGGCAGCCTGCCTTTCCCATAGGCAAGGCATCATTAGCCTGCCCTAGCCCCTTGGGCACAAAGCAGTAAGATTCAGGGAAGTGCCATAAACCTCCACTTCTGGAGCTGGATCAGGATACTCCTCACTGATGCATATCAAAGGCATTTTGGAGGCCCAGGGGAAGCCTTGCAGAAGCACTAGGGGAAGTCAAAGTAGATAGTGCTGGAGCCTTGGTCCTGCTTGTCATGTTGGCCCTTTCACCCCATCAAAAGAATCAATATTGATACCTACACTAATGGCTGCATTTGCTTTTGTGCAAACAAAGACTTTCTCTTTGGCCCATAAATTTCAGCTTGCCATTCTGTCATCATCTCTATGGGCTCCACACAGCTAGTTAGGCTGTGCAAAGATGTGTTTTCCGGGCTTCATCAAACCAGCCCAAAAATCAAATTAATGTGACTGCCGGTTCAGCTGAAGAGACAGTTCCCAAACCCCACTCTGATGCCTCCCAGCTTCTCAGGCCTGGTAGAGAGGGTGGCACCACCTCTGCTAGTGCACGGGTGCACAAACAGTGTACTGGCCCCTTATGCTGAAGGCTGCAGCTCAGTACATTGGCTGCTCTGCAGCAGCAGCATCCTGACTCATAGCCAGATGTAGGTTGAGCCCAGCACTTGTGCAACTGCTGCAGACAGTGCTGCACAGGCACACGAGAAGATGGGGGTATCTAACCCAGGCTCAACCAAGGCAAAGAGTGTCTGAGTTAGGCTGGCTGAAGTTAGGAATCTGATAGAAGACACATCTCCATAAAGGAAGATGCTGCATCAGACCCTCCAATGAGGACTGCTCTGCCATTTCAGCCCACAGGCTGTTTTCTTTTGCGAGAGTTACTAGTGAACAACTTTCTTTTTTATTTTCTCTGTTTTCCAGCTGGAATTGGCAGGCTCTGGTGTGAAGGCCAGGAAAGAAGGCAAGGGCTGTTAAGTAGGATTCTGCCAGTTTCCAGAAGGTTTATCTACTCAAATGACTCACAGCTAAATGGTCTGGGGCACCTGTACAGCCAGATCAGTGTCCATTGCTCACTTAGTAGTCATACTGTCCAGGGCTGTAGTAACAGCCACACAGAGGTGGCACAGTCCCCTGCCCATTCGTCCCCTCTCCTCAGCTCTGAGACAGACAACATCATCCGCATCTCACTGCAGAGAAAAGGTCTTCAGGACAGGCACCTGACTGTACAGACTAGAGCTCTGCCTACCACTTCACCAGGTCTGAAGTCTTTTCAACGAATGCAATCCAGAAGGTCTGGAATGCAGTGCAGCTCATGGCAGCTACTTAGCGCCAGTAAAGTCGTCAGTGCTAATCACACCTTTCCAGCAGGACTGTTACTGTACAAGTGGGAAGATGCTCTGGCACAGAGAACTTCAGGGAACCACAGGCTGCATCCTGCTGGGTAGGGCCCTGGGGCAGGAGGACAGCCCTGTTCCTGATGTGTAGCAGGAGGGGAAGGAGCAGCAGGACAGTGCTGCTCAGACTTCTGATCTGGCCTCTGCTTTGGGACCCTGGTATGCAGTATGCTCATCACATCTGGGGTTCAGCACCTCAGGGGCCACACTGTGGCACAGAAAACCACAGATTCGTTTCTGAGAGACTATTTCCTTTACCATCAGAGGTCACTGTCCCACCATGCATCCAGAGGACCAGCAGCCTGCCAGATCTGTGCCAGCATCTTAGCTCAGTTCTTGCCAACAAGGCTTTAGTCCCCCCCTCTTTCCTCACTGCTTGCACTGGCAGACAGGTTAGTGCTCAGGCAGCAGAGCTGAGTTTGCTCCTCGACAAGGCTTCTTCTGCTTTTCCTGTCACCTCCATACGCAAAACTTAGGCCACCTCTGGCTCTCCCTTGAAAGCCTGGAGCTGTACCCATGGTGGTCGCTCCACCAGGAGGCCAGCACAGTGGCCTCAAACTGCAGCAGGGAGAGGCCAGTGGTGATGCTGCAGTCTCTCCTGTCTGCTCCTGCCAGACTTTTGAAAGTGGCTCACAAGTGAAGAAATCATCTCTGCCTGCTCCTTGTCAGGAGAGGCCAGATTTGGCAGCCCAAGAGAGGTGAGGCTGCTGCATCCAAGCCCAGTCAGGAGCAAGGTTGGGCAGGTATGACCAAAAAGCACATGCACACCCTTTACACACACACCTGGCCACACATGTCAATGCAGACAGACACCCTGCACACTAACTCAAATGCAGAGAGCACAAGCAGCCTCAACCTGTTCCTCTTTTTGACCTGATACCAGCAGGAAAACACATGCACTCTGCAGAATCCCCAAGTCAGGAGAGCTGTTGGTGGAGCTGAATAAGGCATCAGGACAGACCCACTGAGCGGGCACAGGGCTTGGCCAGACAGGCATCCTGACCAGATGCTGTGTCCTGCTGCCAGCCTTTCTTATCCCCTTATCTCACTGTTTGCCCACATTTGTTCTCCCCCAATCCTGTCAATGCCTGCGTTTCCCCACATCTGGTTCCTCCCCAGGGCATAATCAGAATCACAGAATCACAGAATTTTAGAGGTTGGAAAGAACCTCCAAAGATCATTGAGTCCAATCCCCCTGCCAGAGCAGGACCAAAACCAAACCAAACCAAAACACCACACACAAAAAAACATTAAACAAAACCAAAAACAAACTAGGGCAGACCACTCAGAAAGGCATCTAGACAGGTCTTGAAAGTCTCCAGAGAAGGAGACTCTCTTTAGGCTCCTCTTTGCCCAGCTCTCAAGTGTGTCCAGGTCTCCCTGAATGGCTGCACCGCCTTTAGGTGAATCAGCCAATCCTCCCAGCTTCGTATCATCAGCAAACTTGCTGAGGACATATTCTGTCCCCTCATCCAGGTGGTTGATGAAGATGTTGAACTGGACTGGACCCAGCACTGATACCTGGGGACTCCACTAGTTACAGGTCTCCAGCTGGACTCTGCACCATTGACCACCACTCTTTGGACTCTGATGTGTAGCCAGTTTTTAATCCATCTCACTGTCAATTATTGTATCCCACATATTCTGAGTTTGCCTACAAGGATGTTATGGGAGATTGTATCACAAGCCTTGCTAAGGTCAAGGTGGACTACATCCACTGTTTTCCCTGCATCTATCCATTCCGTCACAACATCATAGAAGGCTATAAGAGTAGTCAAGCATGATTTCCCCTTGGTAAATCCATGCTGACTGCTCCTGATAACCCACTTCTCTTCTGTGTCCATAGAAAGGACCTCCAGAATGAGCTGCTTGATCATTTTTCCAGGAATGGAGGTGGGGCTGACTGGTCTGTAATTTCCTGGATCTTCCTTCTTGCCCTTTTTGAAGACTGGAATGACATTTGCCTTCCTCCAGTCCTCAGGCACCTCTCCTGTTTGCCATGATCTTTCAAAAATGATGGAGAGTGGTAGGGCACGCACTCTAACCAGCTCACACTGCAGCGCCGGGTCTGTGGGAGCTGCCAATATGGCCCCTTTGGCTCGGAGCTCTTCTTGTGTATGCAGATGAGCTTTTTGTCACTGAAGTTAGCATTCCTGAGGAGTGATCTTTCTGCTTTGAGTGAGACAACACCAAAAACAATATTTGACTAGTCATATTGGAAGCTGCCTCAGTCAGCCCATGTGATGCCAGGTAGTTTGAAATCACCCATCAGCTCTCAACTCAAGCATCCCAAGGGTGTCCCTAAAACTCCAGGTGTGTTTGATCACCCTTCAGCCATTTCTGTCATTCTGCTCTGGTGTGCAGCTGTTGTCCCCAGAGTGGGTCCATCACCCACTATGCAAGAAACCACACACACACAGAGTTGGGGTACTTGCTTTAATTCCCAGTTCTGCACATAGCAGGGTTCAGAGGCTGTTCCACACAGCAAGCTCAGTTTCTTGAAACACAAGTGCTACTTTTATGAGAAAGAACTTGATCTCTAACATTATTCTATCACTGGCACACATGATGGGTCACTAATCCCTCCCTCCCATTTCAAATGCCAATGCTCAGGAAAGTCACTGCACCTGCTCAAAGAGCGGGAGTTCAGTAGGGGTCCCTCTAGCCTGAAGGTATGAATTTTAGGATGCTAATGGATCATTCATATATTGATACCATGATTTCATTTACTCATTGTTTTTTTTCCCTTGTGCTCAAGGCTGTAACCAAGACAAGATGCGGGCAGAGCTCCAGAGTGTCCCTTCCATCTGTCCTCCAGGCCTGTCTCAAGGCTGAGCTGGTGACTACTGGGGAGTGTTTTTCTCCAATTGGAATCTGGTTTTATCTAATTCTCATTGTTCCTCTGTTATCTAGGCCCTGTTTTTATTCTGCATGTCCCTTATGTTCTCTTTTATGTGTTTTTTTTCCAAATATGATGTTTTTCCCCAAAAAATTTTACTTATTTCAATTAATTATTGACATCACAAGTGCTGCACAAAGGGCTCAGAAATCCTGTGCACTCCAAGGGAACATTTCTCTTCCTGCTGTTTCCCCTTAACCTTCAGAAGAGCAGAATGTGGCCCTGCCAACAAGAGGTCCTGCTGGTTGTGGAGCTGCACAAGCTGCTACTTGACCTCCTGTGCTGCTTTGTATGCTCAGGTGATGAGACCAGAACCACAAGCTTCAGCTGGAAGCAAAACAATATCATCAAATGCAACACTAGAGCCTCAAGGCAAATACTTGAGGCTTGCCATCCATTTACTTGTGAACACATTGTCAAAGATGCGTTCAAGATTTTTCAAGGGCAACTTGTGGTAGTTTGGCTCTCTTGTATTTAAGCTTTTCTGTTTCATGGGTTCATTTGTCCATTCCTTTATAAGGGATCTGAAAATGTCTCCTTAAAAAGTTTCTTGGCCTGATTTGCTGTCCACACTTAAGAAGCCAGCGATTAGCATCAGGGTGAGCTGGGAACTGGCAGGACACACCCTAACAAGCACACAGGCACCCTTCAGAAGAGACTGAAGGAGATGCCCTGGCTCAACCTACAGCCTGGGCTACCATAGAGGCCTTCCAATTGGGGTGAGAGAGCTGGTGCACACAAAAAGGCTTGGAGTGCCTCTGCCTGCTCTAGAGGGTGATTTCTCTGTATAGACTCCAGTGCAACCACCTCTGAAACATATCATCCTCACCTCTTTTGTCTTCTAAGCTGCTCTGGCTTCCTCCAGTGACACATACCATGTTGTATTTTAAGAAGGTATTCTTAGTGGATACAGCAGGACGAGGGAGGGGATTCTGCCCGTCTGCTCTCCTGAGACCCCACCTGCAGTGCTGGGTCCAGGTTGGGGATCCCCAGGACAAGAAAGACATGGATCTCTTGGAATGTGTCCAGAGGAGGGACACAAAAAGGGTCAGAGGGATGGAATACCTCTCCTGTGAGGGCAGACTGAGAGAGCTGGGGTTGGTCAGCCTGGAGAAGACTCCAGCCAGACCTTACTGCAGCCTTTCAACACTTGAAGAGGGCTTTTAAGAAAGATGGAGACAGACTTTTTAATAGAGCCTGTAGTAATAGGACAAGGGGCAATGGTTTTAAATGGGAAGAAGGTAGATTCAGACGAGGTAGAAGGAAGAAATGCTTTAGCAATGAGGGTGGTGAAACACTGGCCCAGGTTCCCAGAGAGGTGGTAGCTGCCCCATCTCTGGAAACATTCAAGGTCAGGCTGGACAAGGCTCTGAACACTCTAATCTAGTTTAAAATGTCCCCATTGGCTGCAGGAGAGCTGGGCTAGATGACCTTTAAATATCCCTGCCAACCCAAACCATTCCATGACTCTGTGATTCTAGGGTTGTTTGGGTCACTCAGAGTGCTCAATGACCTTTGATGAGCCAAACATCACCAGACAGCTGGACTGAGCAGCAGCAGCAGAATGGCACAGCCAGCCACACTGAGAGGACTGGAGGACAGAGGTGTGCCTTGTCTGCAGCTTTTTCCTGCAGATGGGCAGGCAGAATGTCAGGGAACTTGAGCTGCTCCAGATTATGGAACCAAAAACCTGCAGCACACAGGCACTCAAACATGGCTGGGCAGCCTTGCCATGTCCAGACTAAGGAACTCTGAGAGAGGGGGTGATTTAATCTGTGAAGTTAAGTTCTTAAAATATGTGAAATATGAAGGGTTTTTTTTCCTCCATGAAATATTAAACATTCTTCTGCAGCAGACACAGTTCTCTGGATCCTTAAGCCCAGCAATTCCAGAGCAAATATGTGGATCATGGGACATGGAGATGGGTTCACAGGTTCATCTCATGACTAGGATGAGCTCCTAGAAGTTTTATGTTCTTGCATTCTCCAAAGAAACAGCTTGGCAGGCAAGCAGCAAGGAGTTGGAAGCTTCCAAATTGTTTTTAAATGTTTCCCCAGACATAAAGCTTTTATAGATCAGCTGTGACATGATCAAAACATGGACAATAAAGAATGTTATTTAGGGAGAAAATGTCTCATAGCTTTCTGGAGAAATGTTCCCCAGGCTTCTGAAACTTAGGATAATCAAAGAGAAGAAAATCACATGCACATTGTCACCAAATACATATATGAATTTAATACATTTGGTAGCTTGGCATGAAGCTCTGGTTTCTCTTGTTAATGGACACCACTTTCATCCCCAGGAAAGAGAACTATGGCTTAAATACTTTGTTAATTAAGCTTCTGCTTCCTGTGTGGATTGCTTTGAAAACATCAACCAGAGGCACTGGTAAGAAGTGAAATGTGTTGCAGATTGTTCAGAACAGCTGCATGAATCAGCAGTTGATGAAAAATCTTTTCCTGGGCACTGTTTAATGTTATATTAATTACAGGTGTCAGGCCCCAACCTCATTTTTGGTTAAATTCAGTAACCACAAAGATCATTAAATGTGTCAGACAAACTCAGATTTTACACCAATAGAAAAGGAAAATAACCATAATTTCTATGGGTGAGTTGAGTTGTGAGCAGTTGTTGAAAAAGGACCAGAAAGATCAGGAAAGGTAAAGGCAAAAGGACCCGCAGTGCAGAAATACTCTGGCTAATTAGGGAGTATGAAAGAGCAAAACCAGAAAGGCACAAAAAA
The DNA here is from genome assembly GCF_000747805.2 of Chaetura pelagica. Classification (NCBI taxonomy): domain Eukaryota; kingdom Metazoa; phylum Chordata; class Aves; order Apodiformes; family Apodidae; genus Chaetura; species Chaetura pelagica. Next base: position 26,724 of record NW_009954615.1, read on the forward strand.
GAAAAAATCAATACCGTTCAGTAGGTGAGTCTCAGTTTCCTGACCAGCCCTGTGCTAAATAAAGAGCTGCAGACAGTTGCAGAGCAGTTTAAACACAGAGCAAGGCATTTATACAGCAAAGGCTGGTGTCAGAGAAGGAACGGAAGAGCTGACACAGTGGATGTGGGTTCCTGTGTCCCCATTTATCCAGTGCCTAATGAAAGTCACACAGTACCAGGCCATCTCCAAGCAGCCTTGCACCCACATCCTTTGTCCTTAGCACCACCAAGCCCTTGATGCCCAGAATATCAGGAGCAAGAATAACTGTGATCAAAATGGCTGTGCACACCCACAGAGGAGCAGAGAGGTAACAGAGGGTGGGAAACCCAAATAATACCTTGTCCTGCCCACTTCTAGACCCATACAGGAGTCAACAGCCCAACAGAGGTCCACCTTTGCAAGCCCAGAGGAGCACAGGGGCACAAAGACGACTGGGAACACAAATTAGGGATATGAAGGAAGGGAAATCACGTCCCAGGGCTGTCCCAGGAGAGACACAACCAGAGTCCAGGCATGAAAGCTATCAAAGGGAGTCTGAGCACTCTTGGGACTAAGGGGAGGTTTCTGCCATCAACATGGGGCACACTACAGGGGTGCAGGGGAAGAGCATTCAAGCATTGCACAAGGCTTATTACAGGATGTACACAGGAGAAAACAAATGTGAGGAAATGCAGGCATCAACAGGACTGGGGGAGAACAAATGTGGACAAACAGAGGAACAAGGGGATAAGAAAGGCTGGCAGCAGGACACAGCATCTGGTCAGGATGCCTGTCTGGCTGAGCCCTGTGCCTGCTCAGCGGGTCTGTTCTGATGTCTTATTCAGCTCCACCAGCAGCTCTCCTGAATGAGGAACTCACTATCAGGTATGTGCGTGTATCAGAGCAGCTGGAGCCGTGTGATTTGCAAGCAAGTGGGTGGATGCTGCTGCTGATCCTATCAGAGGAGGAGAAACAAGGTGGTATGTCTGGGAAGTCATGGACTGTGGGTATTTAGAAGAGAGAACGCCGGAGGGGCTGGTGGTTGGAGGCACCAGAGCAGTCTTGGGCAGGCCTTTGTGTCTGCGCTGGCCTGTACAAGGTCTACTGGAGCAGCTGGAGTGGGGCCATGGCCTCAGGGAATTTATGCGCTTGTAGGTGCCAGCAGCTGGGGAGACTGGCACCAGGGGGCAAACAAGCTGCGCGTCTGTGGCTTGGTGCTGGAGGAACCCACATTGTACACACGCACATACATATATATGTGTGTGTGTGTGTGTGTGTGTGTGTGTGTGTATACGTGTTTCCCACTAGGAGACCTTTATGCTGATCAGTGGAGAACAAGTTGAGCTGCTAGTGCTGTTTCTGTTTGTGTGGTCGCTGAGCACATGTCAGTGTTTCTCTGTGTGGACAGCCACAGAGGTATATGCTGCCGGTCTGTGTTTTTATGCCTGGGGAATACCATCTCAGTCTCGCTGCTGGTAGGACCAGAGTGCAAGGACCTACCAGCAGATCCGTCTCTGTGCAGCTGATGGATTCGGCCTCTCCAAAACCTTGCAGAGGCTGGGAAAAGTTTGGGCTTCCCTGGAGACGTGCCGTAGACTAAGAAACGGCCGCTCAGCCGGTACAGCGGGGCTGGCAGGGAGGCGGTG
>NW_009954615.1:31563-48173 GCF_000747805.2 Chaetura pelagica
CGGGCGGTGGCCAGGCTGACAGGGAGATGCTGCCATACTAACCCCGGGGTCTAGCTGAGAGCTGGCAAGTCTGAGGCTTTGTCTAGTGTCCTGCAGTTATCTTTTATCCAAAAGTACCTCCTTTGCTGGGTGGCTGCTGCTTCTGCTGTGTCTATGTGAATGAAGTGCTCATGACCTTGAATTTTGTGTGCCTCTCTTTTCGTTTAGGTGTCTTGTTTAGCGGTTTCTAGCCTGATCTTGTACCAGTTTTTGTGGGAGGATGCTATTTGCCTCCACATAGCCACCCCCCGAACAACAGAAAAAGCAAACAAAAAAGCCCCAACACCTCCCTGGTTTGGAATTCATAGTTAATTATTTTAGCTTTTTAACCATAACGGGAAAACATGGTGAGAGACATTTCACCAGAGTATGAGGGAGCAGGAGTCAGAGTGGCTTTGACATACAAGCATTGACTGCAACATTCTGTGGAGAGCTCCTTCATCACCAAGGGCAGTGGTCTTGCTGGGCAAAGGCAGGATCTCTATGGGCAGCTGGAGGACAGAGGTCAGAACTCTGAAGTACAGGGGATAAGGTCGGGACTGCAGTGCCTGTTCACCCGCTGTTGGAGATTTGTGGTGTTGGCAAAAGTGATTGGATTTGCTTAATTTCTATGTGCTCACCATGGCTGTTTAACCACTGAAAGCACAGCTGCCAGTTTCCCCCTGGATAACTTGTTCTGGATGTGCATGTTGGTGCCTAGCTCTCTGAGCATCATGTGGTTTTGCGACTCTGCAGCAGCTTGTTTGTGGCTCCCCTGTTGCAGGCAGGTTTGCTACAGTAGTGCCAAGTTTCTCCTTGGCAGGTTTGGCTGAGACTTAACCCTCCTGTGAGATGTGGGAGAGAATGCTGAACGATCTACAGAGGCTATAGGCAAGAAATGTAAGGAAGCGCATTAGTCTTGAGGGTCTTATGCTGGAGGAGCAGACCTGCTTATCCAGAAGAATCTGCAGAATTTGATGTGGGAATGGCAGTCATGTTAGATAGGAAGTCCTCAATGAGCCATTTCCACAGCATAATCTTTCTGTGGTGCTGTTCCCACTCCCATAGAGTAGCAAGAAAGAGGGAGAAATGTTCAGAGGGCCAACCTACAACCTGATAAAAAGCTGAGCTGTAACAGAAGAAAAATAATCTGGAAGTCTACAGGGCACCATTTCATTATCCCCACAGAAATTCCAGCTGATAGCAGCTAGAGAGGCACCTAACCCTTGCTCCATCGCTCCATTTGGGAATCAGCCTGTGCAGCTCTACCAACAGTGATGAGGAAGCTCTGGGACTAGGTTAGGTGGAAAGGCCAAAAGCAGGAGTGCTCGGGAAGGAGTGCAAGGACTCAGCGCAACTCAGAGGAAGAGGCTGAATGCTCTGTCCAGTCCTGTGATACTAAGGAGGTATTAGAGACGGTGGTGTGGAGACATGTCTTTTTCAGACAAGAGTAGAGGGATAGAAGGATTCTGGATGATCAGGGGGCTTGAAAGAAGTCAGTGAAGCCTTTCAGAAAATGGCAGATTAAGTTCTCTTCCACCAGTGCCCCTTGGTCAGGTCCTGCACCAGCTGCAGCTGTGGTAGGAACGACTGGCTCAGCAGCAGAACTGGCAGCGTTTGGATGCAGCTGGGCCTGCAGCCAAGTCTGGAGCTTGCTGTGGTGGAGACTTCTCTGCTCCGCTAATCTAGCCATGGGTAGCAAGCGTATTGCACACATTTCCAACTGTAGTGTTGTCTAATTTATCCTGGGTTTATGCTTCTCTTAAAGTTTTAGTAAATGACCCTTTCAATTCTTCCAAAGTACACTGCTAGCAGATAGCACAGTGTGTTTCATCCTCTCTAGTTATCTGGGCTGTAATGCCTACAAAAAAGCTTGGTGTTTTTAAAGTTGAAGGGAAGCTCTTAGGCTTTTATGAAATAGCTCTGTATGCGGCATGAAAATCCTGAATCTGTATTCTCTGAGTGCATGTATTTTTCCCTTTCTTTACTCTTCCTTTCTTAGCATTTGCCGAAAGGCTATGCAGAAGTTGTTTCCCGGCATAGTAAAGTCCAAGGCACATGTAGAGATCATCTTTGGTATGGAGGAACCTGCTGTATTGCCTGTCCTGAACTTGTACATGCTGAGCTGCATTTTCTTCTGTGCCAACAATTCCAGGAAGACACTGGAAATATTCCAGAGTGCTGAACTTTACAGACGTTTGTTGGTTCAAGGTCTGCACCAGAACATGAAGATCAGTGCCAATTATGTGGAGTTCTTAACAGAATCTTTTTTCTTGCTCCCTGTCGTGTAAATTGCAAGTGGTATGGAAGTGTTGCTGATGTAGTGAGCTGCTTGATTTAATGGTATTGTGCACACAGGGGCTGAGGAGAGGATCCTTCTACACATGCAGAGACAGTTCTTTTCATCACTGTGGAAAGAAGTTACTCATGGAAAACTATAGTTGGGAAATGAGAGGAGAACATTCCTTCTGTGCTGGCAATCCTTGTCCAGAGAGGCACAGCTGATAGGATGAAGGTCTTCACACACTTCCCCACAAGTCTATTTTTAGACATGAAAACTATGCAGGAGGGGAAGTATTGATTTTTATCCTTTCCACCTCGAACATTCTGTTTATAATTTTGTTCAGTTTGTGTGTAATGAACTGTACATGAGGCTTTTCTTCTCCCCTTCTGTTCTGAGTAGATGAGCCACGGAAAGAAGTGGGGCCTTTGCTGAAACCATGTTTATCTGGTGCCTCAAGTCTATGGTGCGATGTCCAGAACTTAATATTTTAAAACTAATTCAGATGTCTGCAGGAAACTGGGGCACAGTGAAGGCGTAATGGTGTGCAGGCCAGTCTTGAAAATTACTTTAGAAAGAAGACCAGCAGCTGGCACTGCACTGTAGGTTGTCTGGCGCGAGCAGCAGTGACTGCTAAACTTGTGCTCATGATCACTGGTGACTTCTAGCCAGCAGTAGCATGTCTGGTCAAGCTGAAAGAGACAAAGGGACCATCTTCACGAGTATCTGGCAGCAATAGGCATGATGTGACAGTGCTGCTCACCCTGCCTCTCTGACATTTGTGTCTATTCTAAAACAAACTACAAGATGTACTCCTGACTTGTTGGGTCTTGCCAGGTACTACTTGGCTTTTGCTTAAAGATGCCACGTGCTAGATTAGGCTACCGTCTTGTGAGATGGCTGTGCCATGTGATTGCTGTGGAGGATGTAGTTCAGTTGGAGCTACAGGTTCACTCTTCAGCTGGCCAGAAGCCACTCACCTCTACCATTGTTGTTCACAGTGTGTGGGATGGAGCCACCTGGCTAGCAGTGTTGGCAGAGTCTGTGCTCCCATCAGCAAACTCTGTGTCTGCAGATTGCATGGGGGTTCCTCTTCTCTACGAGCACCAGGACCCTCAGCTGTGCTGGTCCAGGGCACATCTGTACAGCAGGCTCTCTGGTGACAAGGACCTGAGAGTGTGGCTCTGAGCATCTCTGTTCCAGGTGACATCCACCTGTGAAAATACTGTGACCTTTCAGAGCCAGAGTGTGTTTGTGTAGAACCTGAGCAGTGCTGTGGGAAGGAGGAAGATTGGAGGACTCGAGTAGCCAGACTGCAAGGACAGGCAGCAAAAAGAGTGTCCTTGGAGGTGTCATTGCTGTTCCTGGGAAGCCTCATCTCTGGGCAGCAATTCCATCAGGCAGAGTTTGGCAACACCACAGACTGAAGCAGTCTTCCTGTCTTCATCAGGTTTCCAAGTCTCAGAATTCTCCTGCTGACTGTTTTTTACTTATAGCAGGTGGAAAGTTTTGTTCCCTTTTTAAATTTTCTTTCTTTTTCCAGGAAGTCTGGACTTCAAATAATGTTAGAGACGACAGTAGTTTTACTTTTTACATTTTTTTTCTGAGGGAGGTGGTAGGGGTGGTAATTATTTTTGTGATACTGCAAAGAAGGGCTGAACTTCAGAGGTTTTCCTGTTTTGGGTGAGAAGGAAATAAAGCTGTGACTTGGTATCACTTTGTGAAAACACCAGCTTGGGTACATGAAGTGTTTGACAAGAGTTCTGAAACACTTCATGGCTTAGCACATTATGTGCTGCTTTCTGCTTTGAGACTGGAGGATGTAGTGCAAGTGGGAAGAGTCCAGTCAAGGACTGTGAGTTTTTAGGAGCTGTAGGAGGTAGCAGAAAGGACACACTCCCAGACTGCTCCAGTCTGTTTGGATTCTCACAATGGGAGTCCATTTCCTTGGGGTCAAAGGCTGCCCTGGCTCTGAGGATGGGCTGATCAGTGGGCATGGTCTCCTTATTCCTTGAGTTGTGATGGATCACTCAAGTGCAAAAAACTTGTGTTCTGTAGGAACAAAAGCCTGAAACCCAAATGCACTCATGTCTTGAAGGAAAGCTAAAAAAGTAAGGTCGGTGTCTTTGGCTAAGGTAGTTGGTGCCAACAGGTGACAAGCCAAAAATTGCTCCCCTGCTCACTGATAGCTTGGCAATCCAAAGTGGTGACTGCTGGATTGAACAGCTGGAGAAGGCTTCTGCATGGTAATGCTGTGGTCAGGTGGGGCTGGGCTTGTCTGTTCTTGCTGTGCAGATGAGGGCCTGTGTCTCTGGCACAGTACAGGTTCTTTTTCTGTTGCTGATGAACCCATGAAGGTTCATCTCTGCAGAGAAGACTCTGCAGGATTGTGCTGGTGTGCTGCCTCCTGGCCAGCCTGGAGGGACATGGCCCACACTTCTGCACAGCACTGGGTCATGAGCTTGCTGACCCCCTGGATGGTGCCTTAGGGCTCCTTCCCCTTTTAGCCAAGTCGAAGCTGCTTTGTTTCTGAGTCCTGGCTCAGGCTCCGCTATGTGGAGAGGCTGGGCTGAAGAGCTCAGAACTGTCACACAGTCAGAGGGACATCAGCTCAGCTGTGAAGTCCTTGTTAAGAGAGCAAGCCATCCTGTGGAACCGAAGCAATTATAACCAGGGCCCCAGAGCTGATCAGACAAGCAGCTGACGTGAGAATGTGGAGGATAAACTCTGCTGAGCAGAGAACAGACCTCAGTCCTATTAGTGATACCTGGCAATTTTGAGCAGTGTCATGGGGGTGTTTTCTGTGTGAGGAGAAGCAGTGCTGCTGAAATGGGTGAAGGGACTGGCATGGTGACACAGAGAGATGTGGCCCTGGGGGGGGAATCCTGCTCTAGACCCTCCTTCTGAGTCAGCAGGATGAGCCCCAGATGGCCCATGACTCGCATGTGTCAGGAACTTGTGTGCACAATTTGGGTTGACCTGTGATCTGGACAAGCCCCATGTGGGTGCAGATCATCTCCACAAAATCCAGGGAAACGTCACAGATTTTCTCAGGGAAAACTTCTGCCTGGATGGTGTTGACTTACGAGACAGGATGACCATAGTGATTTTATTTTATTTTTTTTCCTAGGGTTTTGTTATTTAACTATGTGACTGGGGAAACTGTAACAGCAGCTGCTTATCACAGTTGAATAGTGACAGCATGGTGACTCACCCCAGCCCATGTGCTCACATTCCTTGTTCCTTAACTGTTCACCTGCCTTGCTGCAGAGGATGGAGGTGGGAACCCTGACAGTGACCTGTAACAATCCTCAATCTCTGTGAAAGAAAAGAGAAGGAGGAAGAGAAGGGAGGCCCAGTCTGTCAGCATCTGCTATGTTTGCATAGAGATGAGCATGGGGAGAGTCCCAGTGGGTGTGGAAGCTGGGAGGAAAGGGGTGAGTGTTGGCTACTGGCATCCATGTGCAGATGTGTGCTCTGCCTCTGTGACCACGTGCCATCCAGCTGCTCCTGCTTCCAGGAAGAATTCAAATAACGAGTCTGGGCATCTTTGTAGCATTTCAGGGTCCTCTGAAGAACCACCAAGATGTTGTCTTGGGTACAATGTCTCCTAAAAGAGGAGAGCCCTTGTGGACCAGGCAGAAACATTCGTGGAGGAGGTTCTAGGATCGTCTTCCCACCTGGGGTTTGCTTGCATTCTGGTGGGAGGGTGGCTTGCCATGGAAGCATTAATACTGGTCCTCTGGCCCAACTATCTCCCCTAACTGTATCTTGGAGAACATCTTGAGAAGCTACTATGTAGAAAATCTGTAAATTGCTCTTCTGTCCTAATGCCTTGTCAGGGCTGGCTGACCTTCAAAAGCTTTGCTGCAGAGGTGCCTGGTGTTGCCAAAAATGTCTTCTGATGCAGCCCAGACTCTCAGTGAACTGTGTAAAGAGTTAGTTTTCTGCTGCCTGCCTAGGAATCAAAGATCATGTGTCCCCACTGGTGGTACTTGGACAAGAGCAGCAGCTGAAGGAGCAGAGATCACCTGTTGTGTCAGTACCTCCCTGCACCGTAGCTGATCCACTGCATGACCCAGATCCTCTGCCTGGTCAGCAGAGATGTTTGGCTGTGTGAGAACACGCCTGTTCTCCTGAATCTGCATTTGCCTGACCCAACCAGCTCCACACGTGATTCTGCTGTCAAGGGTGAAGGCTCCTTCCTTGGCTGAGAGACCAGAAACTGGATCTTATCCCACAGGAGCCCAGGCTTTCTCTGGAGTCAGGGGTATCCACTGGCTTGAGAGGACATCAGCAAGAACCTAAGCACAGTCACTGTGATCTCTGCAGGCAGGTAGAAAAAAATGTTGCTTTCTGACAGCAAAGAGGCTGAGCATGAGCTAATGGACTTTGTCCTGTTCTGCAAAATGAGAGGATGGGCCACATGCAGATGCTACTTTTCAGAGCTTGTGAGGGCAGCAGGGAGCAGATAACTGGTTTCCAGGAAAAAGCATACCTGATGGGTTGGAGTAGGCTAAGCAGGGACCAGACCTGCTTTGTCTCTGGACGGCACGGTATGAGGATGTGTCACCAGCTACACAGGGTGTAAAATCACAGAGTCATGGAATGGTTTTGATTGGCAGGGATATTTAAAGGTCATCTAGCCCAGCTCTCCTGCAGCCAGTGGGGACATCTTTAACTAGATCAGGATGTTCAGAGCCTTGTCCAGCCTGACCTTGAATGTTTCCAGAGATGGGGCAGCTACCACCTCTCTGGGAACCTGGGCCAGTGTTTCACCACCCTCATTGCTAAATAATTTCTTCCTTCTACCCCCAAACTGGACCCAGCACTGCAGGTGGGGGTCTTAGCAGTGCAGATGGGCAGAATCCCCTCCCTCACCTTGCTGGCCACACTGCTTTTGGTGCAGCCCAGGATACATTTGGCCTTCTGGGCTCCAGTGCACATTGCTGACTCATGTCCAGCTTTTCATCAATGAAGACCCCCAAGTCCTTTTCCTCAGAATTGCTCTCCATCCCATCATTCCCCAGCCTGTATTGATACTGGGTGTTGCCCTGAGCCAGGTACAGGACCTTTCACTTGGCCTTGTTGAGCCTCATAAGGTCCACTCGGGCCCACTTCTCAAGTTTGGCCATATCCCTCTGGATGGCATCCTGTCCCTCAGGAATGTCACCCACACCACTCAGCTGAGTGTTGTGTGCAAACTTGCTGAGGATGCACTTGATCCCACCGTCTGAGTCGTTGGTAAAGGTATTAAACAGTACTTGTCCCAATACAGACCTCTGAGGGACACCACTTGTCATTGATCTCCACCTGGACATTAACTTGTTGACCACTATCCTTGAGATGCAACCATTCAGCCAATTCCTTATCCATCAAATAGTCCACCCATCAAATCCATCTCTCTGTTTCAGAAGGAAAGATGTTGTGGGGGACCATGTCAAAGGCCTTACAGAAGTCCAGATAGCTGACGTCCACGGCTTTTTCTTTGTCCACTGCTGCAGTCGCTTAATTGTAGAAGGCCACTAGGTTTGTTAGGCAGGAACTGCCCTTGGAGAAGCCATGCTGGCTGTCTTGAATCACCTCCCTTTCTTCCATGTGCCTTATCAGAGTTTTTCAGGATTTTTCAGGAGGATTTGTTCCATGGTCTTCCAAGACACAGTGGTGAGGCTGACAGATTGGTAGTGCCCAGGGTCCTCCTTTCCTGCCTTTGTAAAAATGGGTGCAGTGTTTCCCTTCTTCCAGTCACCAGGAACTTCACTTAACTGCCACGACTTTTCAATAATTATGGAGAGTGGTTTGGCAATGACGTCAGCCAGTTCCCTCAAGACTCTAGGACACATCTCAACAGGTCACATAGGCTTATGTATGTTCAGGTTCCTCAGATGGTCACAAACCTGATCTTCTCTTACAGTGGAAGGGACTTTGCTCTCCAGTCTTTGCCTTGTGGCCCTTCCACTCAAGAGCTGTAGGAAGAGAGGCTGCCAGTGAAGACTGAGGCAAAAATGTTTGAGTCCCTCAGCCTTCTCATTCATTGTTACCAGTTTGCCAGTCGTGTCCTTTGAGGTGCACACTTCTTTGACCTTCCTTTTCTGGCTGACACACCTATAGAAACCATCATTGTTATTCTCTGCATCCCTGGGCAAGCTCAGCTCCAGCTGCAATTTGGCCTTCCTGAACCCATCCATACATAACTGGGCAAAGTCCCTGTGCTCTTCCCAAGATACCTGTCTCTTCTTCCACTGCCTGTGTATTTTCTTCCCCCTCTTTACTTGGACCAGCAAGTATGGATGCACCATCATCCACATTATCAACAGGCTGATATTACAAATCCAGAGCTATTGTTCAGAAGCACCTGGGAAGGCAAAGTAGGCAAGGAGGGGAGTTGGCTGCTGCCCCAAGAGTAGCCTTGCCTCCATTCACTTCTCTACTTTAATTTACTGCCTTCTGCATTTTGGTGGGAGGATACAGGATCACTTTGATCTTGTGGGTTTTTTTCTGGTGGATGTTTCTTTTTCTGTGTTGCGGAGGACAGAGCATGAGGTTTCACCAGCACCTTCAGCCTTTTTGACAATACTAGGCACAGTCTGGATACTGGCAAAACTGTGGACTTGTTCATGCTCCTCTACTCTGCCATGAAAAGTCAAAGGGGAAGTAAGGCATGACAGAATAAACAACCCTGTGTGTTTCTCACAGCTCATTCTGGTTTTCACTGCCAGAGGGGACCAGCACAATGTACTGCCTCTACCCTTCAGGCTGAGGCATTTGCTGCCTTGAGTCTTGCTGCCTGGATTTTCAACACCACAAATTTTGGCTGCGAGTCCTAAGGCTTTTCCAGTTAATGGAAACTGATGTTTGAGCTTGCAGGCACATCTTTAACAGGAATGGTCTTCCCAGCAGGTTCTCCAGCAGGAAAAGTTTCTTCAGGAAACTTAAACAAAAAAACTTGAATTTTGCTTCATTTGCCTGATGAGGATGCACTTGGGATCATATGTCAGGGGTGATGAAGTGTGTGTTTTTGGCTGCTGTAAAGGTCAGCTATTCACTCCTGTGGTATAAATCAAACTGAATCTGAAACTTCCATCCGTCAGTAAAACTCTAGAGCAGGACCTCTGGAAACACCAGGCTGAGGGTGGCTGGGCTGTCATGAGTGGTTAGGGCTGATGTGAAGATGGAGTGCTGCACAAAGATCTTGTGCATGCACCCTCTGTGTTGCCAGCAGCTGGATGTTCTGCACTGTCCAGTGAGTCACTAATGTCCATGGGAGATTTTGAGAGCTTTGCAGGCAGGTGCAAGGAAGCCCTTAAAAAGCAGCAGAGAAGAATTTTTCCTTGTCTGGTTTGACCACCTCTGACATGTCTGTGGGAGAAGGCAGAAGGTGGGTTCTTTCTCACAGTGTCCCAGCTCACAGAGCTCAGCATAGGTAGATGAGTCAGACCTGCCCATGATCTCCTCCTGTCTGCTTCCCCCCAGGCTTCCCCTTGTCCTCATGGCTTTCAGATAAGCCTGACGCCTCAGGGGGAATGAAAAACCTGAATAGAGCCAGGGGTCATTTAGCCTAGGTTACCCTTGCTCTGTCTGTCTGATGGTTACTCTGGTGAATTCTGGATCTTGGCCCAGTGCTGTCTCAGCCATGTGTGCCCTTGCAAGATGCCAGTGGGGAAGAACTTGCAGCAGATGAGCAAGGATTGTGTTCCCACAAACTGAAGTTCTTCACTTGCCATGTGCACAGAGACGAGTGGAAGGTTTAGTGCTTGGGCAGGGAGCAAGTGAATTGCAGGCAGCAGAGCTCTGCTGACCCAGAGCACTCTGGAGTGTCACAGCTCTTTGCCAGTGCCCACCATTGTGCTGCGGGGCTGGGGGAGGGCAGGGCATGTTTGTACCTCCTGCTCCTTCATTATTGCCTTCCTCAAGACTGCACACTGCTGACTGGCATCTATTACAAGAAGTACTTAGATGCTTCCAAAAGCCCAAAGGAGTGAAGATACGAGTAGACCACATCCAGAGCTGTTCTGTTACAGCTCATGGCAACTATTTCTGTTCGTGCAGTTCTCTGCCATTAATGAGTGGAGGAGACCTGAGCTTTCTGACTACTGCTCCTGCTCCTACATTTTGATGATAGTGAACACTTTAAAACAAGGATTCAATATCAAAAACACCAGTAAAACCTTTCTCCACCATAAAATTTCAGTTTGATGAATTAATACTTTCCATGTAATGACATGACAAAAGTTGAAGAATTCTCTGTGAAAGCTGGCTTCATTTTATTTTTCCTGCCAGTCAAATCTGGGCTAGCTGGCTGCATGCTCCTCCATTGGCTGCCTTCTGCATGATCGCACAGCTCACACATGGTTCTTCACAGCTTCCTCACCTCACACAACAACCTGCCACCAACATTCCAGTCTACTTTGGACTACACAAGAACTGAATGATGTGAGAGCAGATCTGCGATGTCCTTGTTTGCAGCAGGGATGGAGTGTGTGAACCTTCCATGCCACCTGGAGTGGTTGAAAGGGAAAGTGTAGAAAGGGAGGCTGGTGGACCCATCAAGAAATGGGTGGATATGGTGTTTTGGTTTAGTGGTTAGTGTTTGCAGGACAGACAGTTGGACTGGGTGATCTTGGAGGTCTTTTCCAACCTTGATGCTTCTACGGTGATTCTATTTTAGCTGCAGTAGAAGGGCTGTGTGACGGACAGCGCAGGCTGGAAGCCTTCGTGTCCTCTGTTGCTCCATGTAGGAGGCAGTGCACTTCCAAGCACTGCTGTCTGCTGTACCACCCTGTGGCTGCATGCTCTGGTGATCGCCAAGGCCCTGATCTTCCAATTAGTGTTGGTCCTGAAAAGCCAGAATTGTCCACCCAGTTTTCTTTGGAGACACCAAGCAGTGGCTGTACAGATGGGTCAGCTGGTTGTGCAACCTCCTGGCAAGTCTTACTTTCTGCTGACAGAGTTTAAGCATCTCCATGTATTAGGATCTAACCCACTTAAGCTGCTTAGTGACGTGGTTGGCTCAAAAATAGTTGCAACGGGGCAGGTGGAAGAAGGATTCAGGTCAGAACTTTTGTAGGATGTCTCTGAAGCAAGGAGGAGGTGCCAGCTGGACACGTGGTGCATCTGGGCTGGGTAGTCCTGTCTCGCCACATGTGCAGGTGCCTTGTGCCTTGGAGACACCATGAGAAGAAGGCTGCTGCTACCTTATGTTTTGCACAATTACAGGGAAGTATCTGCCAAAACTGTTTCTTCTAAAACACTCATTGTTTGGATTAAGCATCCTGGTTTACTGGAAGGATAACGTGGGCTTTTTCCGTTTTAGTATTTCAGCCAGCTTTTTATAGCATTTATGTTTGCTCTTCAGGCTTTTCCTCCTTGTCCTTCAGATTAGGAGACTTTCTGCAGAACTTTTGTTTTACGAAGCACAGCAGAAGCACTGAAAGGAATGGCTGTCCTTTCTGCAAGGAGGATGTGGGGCAGGGAGAGGGTGGAGCTGCACATGGAGGTAATGAGAAAGCGGCAGAGTCCAAGATACCTCAGTGCATCAGGAGCTGATGGACTTCCCCAGGGCTCAGGGGGAACGTTGGGGCTTCTGAAGGGATGTAGTTAAAGCCAAAGCACTGTCTGCTGCTAAGAGAGGAACAAAGTCAGAAGATGGTTGGAGCCACTCTGCTGCTGAGTGTTACAGTGTCTGCAAAGGTGCCTGGTAGAAGCAGTGAAGTGCTGAGACTGAAAGGGAAGATGTTGGGCACAGCTGGTGACTGCCCAGGCCTGGGTCTGACGTGTCCTGTGTGCACCTTTCAGTCTGCAGAGCCACTCTGCTGCTACTCGCTCTAGTTACTTCCAGTCACGCTCTGGCAAGGGAGCAGATTTCCTATACCACAAGCTCTGGTTTCCTTCAGAAAACACCACTTGCTTGTATGGGTATTCAGTTTTGGTTCAGAGCTGCTGCTCAGAGGCAGCTTGAGGAGCATTGTGGCTGAAGGAGCAGTTTTAAATTGGGTTGCATAATAAAGAGTGGCCAAGAGACTCCTTAGTGAAAGAACTCCTGAAGGGCTGAGTTTTACAGCCCTCTTCTCTGTCCATTGCCACACAGGCAGGTGATGAAATGGGCCAGAATGGCTTCCTGGGAAGGAAAGAGACATGAACAAATGTTAGTCCTGTCCTCTTGTCCTTGTTAGAAAGGATCAGTGAGGGGGAGTGCTGTGAGTTGGGAGGGTGTAAAGGGGAAGTGTTTCAATTTGTGTTGAGACAAAATGTTTTGTGCCTCACTTCAATCAGCTTCCAACCATCTCTTCTACATCTTGTTATTCTGAAGTTAACTTACTCATATTTCTGCTACAGGAAAACTCCTGCTATGGACCAGCAGCCCACTGTCCTGTACATTGTGCCAGCATAACAGACAATGTCCCCAATGTGCAGAACTTACTGTCTGTGCAGAAGACACAAGAGAGGAGCTCAGGACATACAAATCTTGAAAGCTGACCAGGAGACACAGTGTCAAAGGTGGCTATAGTAATTCCGTTTCCTTGCTGAAATACAGAAGAAATACTAAGAGTTTATATTTTTCATGACTTCTCGTGGATGCAGACATATTTTCTGTTTCATTTTATGTTTGGTTCACTTGCAGCCCACAGTTCTTTCCAGTGTTTGAATGAATAATGAAAATGGTATGTGGCTACAGCCTTTCTGTATCTTGGAGGCACAATGTTAGAATGTTACTGGGTTTGATAGAGGAATTGTTGGCTGCCGGGTTCAATCTGGGGTCTGGAAGCTGACCTAGCCTTTGCGTCTTCAAGGGAAGGAACATTTTTAGATGCAATTAAAGTCACAATGAATTAACCAGCTCTGAGCCAAAACCTTCTGATGCCACAGTTCTTCAGTTCAGTAGGACTAAGAACACCTTACCCATGGTGGAGGGCACACTCACAAGGAGCAGGTTGGGTGAGTCACCATTTTCATATTGAACTAGAGCTTTGAAATGGAAGATCCAGGATGAGCTGCTCACTCTGCTGAGTTCTGGAACCACATATGTTTGCAGAGCCCCAGGGCTGCCAGATGTGGGGCCAGTTCTATTAGAGGCAAATTTGAGCTTATTACCTTGGTTTAGGGATGGCTTCTGCCAGTGCAAACAGCAGTGTGCAGCAGCTTGCCATGTCCACTCAGTCCTAGCTTTGTTACTGCCCTCTGCAGAGTTTCTGTCACTGTATTAATCAGAGAGGAAATCTGTCACAGGGAGGGAGAACACCAGCTCTGCCTTCCTGAGGCAGCCAGGAGTTGGCTGCAAACCTCACTGTCATGCCCAGAAATGTTTTTCCCGATGATGCTGAGGCTGTGTGCTTGTCCCTGAAAGGCTGGTCAATGGAAGAAGCATGTCTAGTTTGGATCAATGTACAGGTGGGTGTTACCAAAGTTATTGTTCAGGGACTTCAGACTAAAATAGAGAAGGGTTTTCCTGTTACTAGGTGTGGCAGCTTTCTCTGGCTGAGAGAACAGATCTCTGGATCCAGAAACCATGAAAAAGGAATACAGTGTCACAGTATCACTCTGGTTGGAAAAGACCTTCAAGATCATCGAGTCCAACCACTACTCTAACTCTGCCACGTCCAATACAGAGGTTACTGGGTCATTCTCTTGCCATGAGAAGCTAGCGCACTGTGATCACCAGAATGGAATAACCAAAAGTGCCAGGCAGAGGAGACTGGATGGACAGGAGGAATCATAGTAAGTTAACATCCTCTGATAAAGCACGTGGTCTTCACAGGCTGCCAGCGGATCTCTTTGTTGTGCAAGAGTTGTGAATTGGTGTTGGTAACTCTGAGCAAGTGTCTTGAAGATTTCCGTAAGCTTTTATCATTCTGTTTCCTGTGATTTCTGTATCTTTCAGGTAAATGGAAGATTTGGAGACTAACTTAATCCAGTCACGCAGAGCCTGTAGAATAGAGCAAATGGTGGCAAAATGGCTTCATCGCTCTCGGGATGGTGCATCCAGGTGAGAACAGTTTTTGTAAAAGGAGTATCTGTTGGTCACCTTTGATCAGAGACAGCACAACCTTGTTCCCAAGGCACAGGGGCAGTCACAGGTTGCAGATCTTACTGTTTTAGATGTTCTTGAGAAATATGCGTTTAGTGGTCCCTAGAAAAAACAGTGTTTTTAAGCATCCCCCTTGGTTTCCAGGGAGAGATGTGCCCGCTTTCACTCATTCTGATTTAGTGACCCAGAAATACAGAAATTTGCAGAAATACAACATGGATTAATGTGAAATTAGCTTTTCCTGAAGATGGGATTGTATTTCTCTTTGAGTCCTGCCATTGGCCCATGCTTTTCAGACAAAGCTGGGTTGCATTTACAAGGCATCCTCGCCCACAGCTGCTTTGCTTTCCTAAGGTGTTTGAGTCAAAATTAAGCTGGCAAAAGCAGAGAGCTGTAAATTCTCCCACTGCCTTGCTGGATACCAGTGTTGCTGTGATCTGTGGAGGTCAGGGCTTGCTGTGGGGCACACCTGGAGTTCTTCCTCCATGTGACCAGTGGGCTGGGGTGACTGAAAGAGTTTTGGTTGCCACCAGCTGGTGCCACTGCTCTGGTGTCTTCAGCTTTTTCTGGAGCCTGGGGGATCACTGCTGGCCTGCACAGTGCAGAGCCACCCATGGGTATCAGGGAGGTGCTGACATCTGTCTGCAGTTGCAGCTCACTGGAAGTGAGGGTGTGTGCTCGTGGGTGGGTTGTGCCCCTTTGATAAAGTATCTTGTCACTGTATCTAAATTAATCACCAGCTTCTTGTCTTACAGGGGCACAGTTTCTGTGACAGACAGCACCAGTGATGGCAGTGGCCAGCCTGCCAGCCGTGTCAAACTTACTGTCACAGTTTACAAAGACTTGATCCTCTGTCACTATGGCTTTGAGATCTGTCCAAACCTTCCTCTTACGATTGCATCTGTCACTGCAGGTGAGCCCTGAGTCCTTCTTCCTATAGTCACAACTGTGAGAAGCCTGAACTGTTCCAGATAGCCTCAGTGATAAATCCTGCCAGGTGTTCCTGAGTTTCTCAGATACCTCTGGTTGGCATGTGATCCTCAAATACTGAGGGCAAAAGCCTGTTTGCCTGTGGGGTACTGAGTGCTTGAACATTTACCTGATCCTGATGGCATGGAAGAAGTCTAAGTCAGTGGCAGCTTCATTGCTAATCCTTCACCTGCACTCGGACCTTGGTCTTCAGGGGTGCAAAGAGCTGCTTCAAAGCAAAGTGCTTTCTGATGTTTTATCTGAAATGCAAAGGAGTATTTCATCTACTCTTTGAGTTCTTATTCTGCAGTGTCCCCAGTGATCTGTTTTTGAAAGTACTCTCTGTGCTTACAGCCCTGTAACATGGAGCAGGTCACTGCTAGTTACAAGCCACCCAGGTGAAATTCTGCTAAAGTCAAGTAGGTCAGCTCTCCCAGTTCTGAAAGGGAGGGATATAACTCTGCTTATAAAGTGGCTTGTGGGTTTTGAGTAAAAAGCTTTGAATCTTTTTACGTAGCTTTTTGGTTTTTTAATGGGTGCACAAAAATGCCTCCTTTTTACATGTTTGACTGCCAGAGAAAGGCCATGCTCATGCTGGGCAGGGAGGTGTTGTAGGGAGGCTGGCTGGAGGGCTGGCCCTTTCACAGTGTTTTGAGTGAAATTTTATCTTTATGCCCTTTCC
Organism: Chaetura pelagica; assembly: GCF_000747805.2. Taxonomy (NCBI): domain Eukaryota; kingdom Metazoa; phylum Chordata; class Aves; order Apodiformes; family Apodidae; genus Chaetura; species Chaetura pelagica. The sequence goes on from NW_009954615.1 coordinate 47,539, forward strand.
CATATGAGACATGGCTAAATTAGCTGAGAGTTTTGGGGTCTAAGAAGTGGGGAAGGAGGCTTTCTGTTAAGCTTTTCTTTATTCCTAATCAGAAAGAATCAACATTTTAATAAAATGAAGGACAAAGAAACCTTTTAACTCCTGTCCTTTGCTGTGGAAGCCCATGACTAAAAGCCCTGTGTTTAATTCCAAATTATAGAGTTTTGCCTTTCCCGTGCACCACTGGCAACAGGTAAAATGTCCTTTGGCCCCTCTTTATTTGGCTGTCCCAGAGCAGTTGCTGAGGTGAGTTAGTGCTGGGTGGGAACTGGAGCTTGCAGTGATGGGAGGAGATCTGCTTGTGTGGTGCTGGTGAGGCTAACATGCTGGTGGCCTGCAGGGAGCACTGCCGAAGGGAAGCTGCAGCCAGGCGACCAGCTCCTCCAGATCAACTCTACTGTCGTGGACGATGTGTCTGTCGAACAAGCAGCTGCCATCATCAGGTGTGGTCCTACGGGGACAGGGTGGCAGGGGGCAGAGAGGCGTGGGGACCAGCTCCCATGAAGGGCTGCAGAGCTGCCCCCACAGAGCAGGGCTGGGCATCCGCTGGCAGGACCCTCAGAGGAGGGGCTGTCCTGTGGGTGGGGGGGGGCGGG
>NW_009954615.1:48516-76403 GCF_000747805.2 Chaetura pelagica
TGCAGGGCACCATGAGGGGGTTATGAGGGTCCTCTGCTTTCACACATGGCCTTTGAGGAGCTCTGAGGGAGCACATGTGGTCACTTGTCACAGCTCCCCTGGGTACAGAGGCTGTCACACTGAGGGGCTTGATGAACAGTTGGCGTTTCTGCTCCCTGGAGATGGAGGCTCTGTCAGGAGCTGCAGGGATACGATGGGCTCTGCAGGGGCCAGGAGGCCACAGTGACTGGGATGCAGAGAGGTCTCCTGAGAAAGCTGTGCCCAGCCCATCAATAATTGCCTGGAGTGCTTTCCATGGCTGCCTGGGCCATGGGGACCCCCTGGACTCAACAGGCAGGTGCTGAGGCTGCAGGCCCAGGATCAGCTCTAGGTGCTCCTTGGAAGCTCTTGAGGTTTTTCTGTCTGAGTTTCTCTAGGCTCCATTTGGTTAAAGACTGGGAGCTGGGTATGGATCATACACTGGGAATAGAAACCAAGTTTTAGTATGGAATTTTGTTGCTGATTGCCTGTTTCTGTAGCATAGAATTCCCTAGAAGGCGTGTGCTACCAAAAAGTTTTGTTTATTCATGTGGGTTTCAATGTGTGTAAAAGCTGAGCTGTGAAGCAAGGACAAAACTGGGTTTGTGTGCTTTTTGGCTTCATGTCATATGTGAAAGTGGCCTGAGGGGGATTTACTCTCCCATCCCACCCTGGAAAGCATTTTAGGAGGGTTTTTTTTTGTTTGTTTGTTTGGAGTTTTTTTAATTTTTATTTACTCTTAGAAGCAAGAGTGATGATTCCTTCGGAAGAGTTACTGGAGCTCTCAGACTTGAAATAATGAGGTTTCTTGGCCATTCAGTAAAGGTACATTAAAGAGAAAATATCTTAAATATATATTTCTGGCCCAGAGTCTCCCAGGTGTTGGTATTAAATGGATATACACAAAGGCAAAGTAGCCAGAAAAGCTGTAAGCAAATCCACTGAACAGTGACTTCCCTCTTTTGTTAATCCGGTCTTGCTGGCCTAGCACACTGGCTGTCAGTCTTGCGAGTGCTTGATCTGACTCTGGAAAACAAGGGAAAAAAGGGAGTTAGTTATGCCAGACCTAAGTGCCTGCCAAAAGGGGGAAAACGCAGTGGCTTTTCAGAAAGAAAAGGATTTGGACCTTTCACAGGCCTTCATGCATTGGTGAGAAGCAAATCGTGCACAAACCCACTTTTGTGTTTTCCTTTGCAGGTCATTTTAAGAACACCTCTAAATACAGCCAAGGTTGATCTTGGGTTTGGGGTTGGCTCTTTCTCCACTCTGAAAGCAGCTGAGAGGTAACACCTGGCATTGACCGACATCAGAGCCTCTGCAAGGGCTGCTCTGGCCACGCTGAAGGGACGCGAGAAGCCTGGGCCCGCTGGCCGGGCACAGAGGCTCCTGCCTGCCTCTCTGCCAAATGGCTTCAAGGCAAGGTGGAGCTGCAGCAGCTTGGGAAGCACCTGTGCCTCTGGCAAAGGGTGTAGGAATTGCTCTACCTCAGAGTTGTCTTGAGGAGACTCAGAGTTATGTCCTCTGTTCATAGGGAATACGGTGCTTGAGAAGAGCAGGACATTTGGGCACAAGGACTCAGTGGTTCCTAGGCTCATGTGGTGGCTTGTGACCTTGATGGGCCCCTGTCATGGTGAAAGCATGGTTATGTGAAACAGTGCAATGAAGTCTAGTTGGCTTTTTAGCCTGGGCAGTTTTCTTACGCATTTGCAATATGACAGTAAACTCTAGAAACCCAGTTGAGATGGGAAGTGGTGCATACATGACTGTGTTCTTGTTCACTGGCAGGGTTTTGTCTGTCCTTGCAAGTCACTCTGCATGTGTTGGTCTATGGCATTGTGGAGCCCCACTGCAAGCAAGCTGTTGGTAGACCAGCAGTCCTTCTGCAGGATTCTGGCTTCATTAACATGCAGTGAAATTAGGAGTGTATACAGCATGTACTCCATGTGTGTCCACTTGTTGGACAGCTGGGTTTGGGTTCAGGGGGCAATGACCAGCTAGAGAAGTCAAAGGCCTGCAGCAAGCCTAAGGGCCCCAAGAATCTTGACAAGCAGATGCTGTTCCCCTGCATCTGAGGCAGTGGAACTGTGAGCAGCTTCAGCACGGGTGAAGATGACAGCCCTGCCTGTTTCCTGGGCCTCTTGTACCTCACTGCAACTGACTGAGCTACCAACTGCCTGCTGTCATTTTTTTCAGGGTGGGCCCAAGTCATCATTTCTCACTGCAGAGAAGAAGGCAAGGCTGAAAACGAACCCTGTGAAGGTGCGGTTTGCAGAGGAGGTGCTGGTGAACGGGCACTCACAGGTCAGTGGGGCAGCAGCAGGGGCACTGTGCCGGGAGGACCTGGGGGGCTCCTGTGGACAGATGCCAGGCCGCGCTCACCTGCTGGGGGGCTGCAAGCTCACTCTGCTGGTCTGCCCTGGATGTGTAACCAGGCATTTGGTCCCAACTTGTTCATAGGCTCGCTGCTGATGGGGGCACAGTGTTGGCATCTTCAGAGGGTTTTATCGTGGATTTCCTTACTTAGACTAACGGAAAATACACACATGTACAACTTTTGTCCTTTTACCATCAGGCAAACTTTAAACCAGCATTACACAGCTGGGATGGTAGTAGTAATCTCTTCAGGTGCTAACCTCTCCGTAGTAAACCTAGTCTCAAGTTTGGGTGTGACAAACCCTAAAGGTGAATGCTTCTGTGTATGCCAGGTGCCAAAGGAGCTGGGGTAACTTCCTGGCCTTCAACAGTGTTTTTCAGGTGGAATTGTGTTCAGAGAGTTTGGTACTGGTGACTTCGTTTTGCTGTTGAATTTGACATATGTTCACGTGCTGATAGTGTTTCCTATCCTCCAAAGTTTCCACAGAGCATTCAGAGCTGTCTCCATCACAAACCATTTCTAAGCTGAACCAATCCATTCTTACATAGAACAAGATAGTGGCTCACTGGAGGAATGCTGCAAAGTTATCACTGGGTTTCTAGCACTGGTAATGAATGAGCTGGGTGGATAGCAACCTGGTCTAGTGGGAGGTGTCCCTGCCTATGGCAGAGGGGCCAGAACTAGATGGTCTTTATGGTCCCTTCCAACCCAAACCATTTTATGATTCTGAGGCCACATCTGCAGTATTGTGTCCAGTTTTGAGCACCTCAATTCAGGAGAGATATTGAGGTGCTGGAGGAAGTACAGAGGAGGGCAATGAAGCTGGTGAAGATTCTAGAGAATAAATCTTATAAGGAACACTTGAAGGAGCTGGGAATGTTTAGTTTGAGGAAGAAGAGGCTGAGGGGGGAACTCATCAGTCTCTACAGCTACCTGAAATGACATTGTAGAGAGGTTGGTGCTGGTCTCTTCTCACAGGTAATTAGTGACAGTACAAGAGGGAAGGGCTTCAAGCTGTGACAGGGGAGGTTTAGACTGGACATTAGGAAGTATTTTTTCACAGAAAGAGTGGTTGGACACTGGAACAGGCTGCTCAGGGAGGTGGTTGAGTTACCATCCCTGGATGTGTTTAACGGTTGTTTGGATGTGGTGTTGGTGGATATGGTTTATGGGAGAACTTTGTAGAGTAGGGATGATGGTTGGACTAGGTGACCCCAAGGGTCTTTTCCAACCTGCACAGTTCTATGATTCTATTATATGGGTCTGCCTGTAGTAGAAAAGGACCAGCAGTGAGAACACTTGCAGCTTCCCTGAATAGCAAACAACTCTTAAATGTTTTCTTTTTCTTTATGTGTAACTTACTAAGCTCAATGTGGTTGGGATAGGCTGGCATCAGTTGGGAGTCTTTAACTATGCTGAGTTTTCCTTTTTCACTAAGGAATGAAAAGTTTCAGTAGTCCCACTCCTTTCTTTACTCATTAGTGCTGTTCAGTTGCTCAGATTTGACCAACTCTTGCTTCTTTGCACATTGCAGTGATTATGGGTCAGAAACTAGGCCCTTTTCTTCTCTCCTGGTCTGCCTTTTATCCCCCACCTCTGGCAGCAGGGAGCTCTCCCAACCCAGCCTTTTCCTCTTCTCCCCCTGCATCAGGGCAGAGGTGCAGCCAGAGGTGCCTTGGGCAGCAGCTGCCTGTCAGGCAGGCACAGTGTGAACACATTGGTACCTCTGCCTGACTCCAGGTCAGAACTTCTTCTCTGGCCAGCTCTTCAGAGCAGGAGAGGGTCAGACATGACTCCTGACATGTTTGCCAGTAAGTCACTTTAGACTCTGGGATCCTTTCCTTCTTTCCACATGTGCTGGAGCTGTTGCAAGGCTCTGCTCTGCCAAGGTCTGTTCTTTGTCTGATCCCTCAGATCTTAATGACAAGTCTGTCTGGGATCCTATCTGAGCATTACAGCAGCTGGGCCACCCTTTGTGACACAGAAGCCTGGTGCTGACCCCTCATGTGGTTGGGAGATGTGACACATAGGTCACAGAGCTCACAAAGCAGGGAATAGGGAAGAGGAGGATGTGCTCTGGAAGGCATACCAGACAGAGATGACTGAGAGGCCTTGGGCAAGGCTGGCTGTGGGATGCAGCCAGCCCTGAAAATGCTGGAAGTTTGTCACTAATGTCTGCATGGGAGCATCTATGGAGCTGTTTCAGAGGTTGAGCACTAGTGTTGCAGCACATGGAGGTCTTGGATCTGTGCCTTCCACTTACTGATTGCAGGGCAGATCTGAAGAAGGCACTGTCCCAGGAGATCCTCTACTCTGCACTTCCTTCCAGGCCTCCATCAATATTCTGCTGAGCTAAGTTAATCATAGCTCTGGAAGTGCAGAGCAGGGACACAAGTGATGTATAGTTTGCCATTCATTTAATGAAAACATAAAGGTAAGATAAATTTATATGAATGTTGAGGCCTCACTGGTGGTAGCTTCCCTTTTCACTAGTTGGATATGGTCCCTGTTTTGAACAGCAAAATATTAGCACAAAGTAAGCATAAATAAATTTGTTGCATATTTATGACTTCTTTCTGGAAAAGCACTGTTCACCGCAGGCAGCAGCCACTCTGCATGAGTGTTTTAGAACTGCTCTCCTTTCAGCAGACTGATGTATTGAGACAGCCAAAATGGGTATTATGGCCCTGAAAAACTGCAAAGTTTCCTGTTTCAGTAAATATACTGCTCTTGTCATCTTAATGGAGCATTGCTAAATTATCTTTGTGGTAACTGGAAGAAATCCAGAAGCTGCCTTCTGCATTTGAAATCTGAAACTCCTGTTTGGGAACATTAATTGTTAATTAGCCTCAATGCTATCCAGCCTCCATTTTCTGTTGCAAGCTTATGATGTATTTCCATATAACTGAATGATATGCAAGAGGCAGCCCCCCCAGGACGCTCAGGTCAGCATCAGTCAGTTTGTAACTTGAAACTGGGGGCCGAGCTATAACATGGAGTAAACCAACCTTGCACCAGACCAGACAGGAGGAGTGCAGCTGCTGAAGGCATAGCAGAAGTGTCCAGAGTTGATTAGTAGCCGTCTATTAGAGCCTGCACAAAAGGAGGGAAATCCCATCTGTGTGTTCTGGCCAGGTAATTGGATCTGACCAGAAGGGTGATGGTACCTAATTTGTAGATAAACTTCTATGTAGATTTCAAGCAGATTTCAAGTTCTGCTGTGTGCTTGCTGCACAAGGAGCTACCAGAGAAAATGTGCAGTTGTTGTAAACCAGCAGCACTTCCCTGGAATTGACAGAGGACCCAAAGCCTGCCAAAGATGTGATGTATTTGTGCTACTTAGCACCAAGGAGTTAGAGCCTAGGGTCAAGAATAGTGGCAATGTTCACTTATTTTTCCTCAGAGATGACTGTAGGTGGCTTGAACCCCACAAAATGGGGGGAAGGAATGAGGAACAAGATACAGAAGTGTTTTATGTTTGTGCTGGTGGTGCTCCCCAGGGTACATGGACTCTCTTATCACAAGACACCAAGGCTGTGACATTTGGAAGGTGTTACACAGCATGTAAAACGTAGGAGAGATCATTTTAGAAATGCCATTCTCAACTTTAAGACTGTTGTGAAAAGTAGATACTCTTTTATACTGGAGGAATGTGCTAGTCCAAGGAAATCCAAGGGTGGAGGAATATACCTCAGCACTGAGCAACAAGAAGAAAATGAGAAAGGAGATACAAATGAGCTCTACTGAAGGAAGGAGTCAGGTGGAAGGCTGAAAGGTGAAGCTCTAGGCAGCCTCAGAAAGGCAGAGGCCAAGTTCCCAGACCTTCTCAGAGCAGCTGTTGGAGGTGTTTTTGCTATGGGAGTCATTGCTTTGCCTAATGCATTTGAGACCTACTTCAAGAAGCTCTGAGGACAGCACCTCCTGTTTGGGAAGTTGCAAATCTTAGAGCAATGCTCAATCAAAGTACCACTGCAGGCTTAGCTGAATTCTGCAGAGCCTTCCTGTGGTGTGCAAGATCTGCTCTTGATTGCACAGAGGGTTTGGGTTGCTCTTGAATTGAAGTCATGGCTGTTGCCAGTGCAAATGGAGAAGCATAGGGATTAGTGGTGCTAGGTAATGAGAAGATGTCTTTTTTGTTAGCTCTTCTGGCAAGCTCTTTCAGTTCCTACCAGATGTTCCTGTGCCTTGTGGGAATCGAACAGTGGGAATATCTGGGCCATGCGCAGCTACTGCCCTGGCTGAAGTTTTATGGTAAAGGAATTTTTTGTGTTGTCTTTCCCTTGTTCTGTGCCAGAAGCAGAATCAGGGAATAAAGCTTGGTGTCACAGAAGACTGCAAAAGCAGAGAGAGGTTTTCATTAATAGTGGGATGTCCTGTGTCAGGCAGAGCAGCCTGGTGCCAGAAGGCTTAGCATCCAAGGATTAGTACTCTTGCTTTTGTTCTGCAGGGGAATTCTCTTCTTTGTATGCCCAACGTTCTCAAGGTGTACTTGGAAAATGGACAGACGAAGGCTTTCAGGTTTGAAGTGAACACTACTGTCAAGGTAATGGTGCTTGGTTTTTTGTCTTTCTTCCCACCACTTGAATTCAAGGCCATAGCGAAGGTTCACACAGGGGAAGTTGCAGCCGTTGGTTGTGTTGCCCAGCTAGTGGGAACTGGATTACCAGCTGATGCTGAGTGTTCTGGATTTTCCATGCACAGGAGGAGGTGTTGCTTTGGGTCACCTCTGTTTTCTTAGCAACCAGTTTCCACAGAACTTGCAGGAACTTGGCAATGAGACCACTGCAGCATTGTGAAGTGTGATTGAAGCTGGGCAGAAGGACAGGTTGTTGGGGGCCTAGCAAATCAGCATCTGTCCACACAAGTGTTGCTTTCATTGGAAACCACATGGCACAATACAGAGGAGGTTGTTTAATATAGCAGTGCCATTGTACCTCCCTAAGAGAGAGAACACGTCTCCTGGCTTGGGACCTGGACAATGGAGTCCAGATTTGGATAATCATGTAAACTCAGCAAGTGCAGTTGTGCCAGTTGTTCTTTAAAGTGCCTGTCGATGTTCCAGCCTCATTTCTGCACTGGTGAGAGTGTTTCCCTGGGAAGACACAAAATAGGATTAGCACCCTGAGATGGAAAAGCAGCAAAACCTCCCTAGGATCACAGGCGATTGGAGGCATTACAGATGAGTTACCATCATTCTCTTCAAAATACAAAGTGTTGCTCTCCAGAGACATCCATCCAGCATTTTCCTAACTGTGGAGTTTAGACATAGGCATCCAAACTTAAAGTTTTTCTAGCCTGAGCTTTAGGGTTTCTCAGTTGGAGTTGGAGTTAATAGGATTTGCCTGTGATTGGAGGCCATAATTTCTTTTAAGGATAGGTGATATCCTGCAGCAGTGCAGCTACCGTGGAAAAGATGTACAACGGATAGACATTCTGAAATGTCTGAAAGAATGTTCTGAAAGAATATTTAGAGGAAAAGCAAGGTGATATTATTTATAATGCACTGAAAACTTTCCTCAAAGAGGAGTTTATTGTCCAGTTCATCCAAACTTCACAAAACTGTTGTGGTATCTCATGCAACTAAGTCTCTGCAAGTATTACAACTTGCAGGGCAGAAAAAAATAAAATAATTAAGAAAAGAGATAGTAAGCAAAGGAGAGATGAGTTGTAAAGAGGGTTTTGAGTGCCCACCTTTTAATTTCTAGAAGATGGATTAGGTCTTCATGTTTGACTGGAGTTGCTCACCTCTGACTTGGAGCAAGTTTTTCTCTACTGGAATTGAGTGTAATCCTCACCAGTGTCCACACAGAAGCATCACATGGGTAAGATGGGTCCTTGGTCAGGAGTTTTTAAAGGTTCCTCTGCCATTTGAGGGATCTTTGCTTAAAACTGAGATGACTAAATAGTTAAGCTTGCCTCAAGAGTCTTGACTGAGTTGAAGGAGATATCTTTCAGTTTGTACTTAGTCAAGCCGTACATAAAGGGTTTTGTTTGCCAAAAATAAACCTAGTTATATTCAGGACACTTAGTATTCCAGCCAAATTCACCATACAACTGAAACACCTATTTCAGTCAAATTTGGTAAGATTTTTACAATTACACTTTGAAATTCTTGTTTATTGGTGGGGAGAAGAATTTTTCACCAGTTCCTTGTAGTTTCTTAAAGTAGAGTTCTAGAAAGCTGGAATGGCTAACAAGGAACAGAGTGACAGAGGTGCCCAACACCACCAAACTAAAAACTGCAAGGCCTTTCAGCATGAAGCACTCCAGGATGTGCAACTGGATTTGATGCCTGTTACACCTTGAAGTTTGCATCTTGCTGCACTCTTGCCACAGCAAGCTGCAGCTTCCCCACTTAGTCCTCCTGATCTGCTGAAATAAGTTGTCCTCCCTTTGTCTGTGCTTCTCCTGCAGTTACTTTGACTCATTTGTTGCCTCCTGACTGCCTGGCTGATATGTTCCTCTGTTGCTCAGACATCCAGCTGAGACAGCACAGCAGCTAACAGCCAAGCTTGTGTTTAGTGTCCCAAAGAGGTTGCCATCCCTCATGCCTCCACTTCTGATGAACTTGCAGGTTTTCTCTAACCCTGAGATCTCTATGATTTTTCTCAGTCAGCGTGTTCAGAAGCTGTCAGTGAAGAGGGAAAGGCAGAACATCACAGAGGCAACAGTTTCTTGTGAAACAGCCTCAATGTTTCACACTGTGTTGCAGCACCACGGATGCTCTGGGCTGCAGAGAATATTCTATCTTGCCACTGCCTTTTCAGTGCTGTCCCACATGGCTGCCAGTAGCAGCCTGGAATCACCCATGTTCATGCAGTGTCTAAGTTCTGTTTGGCTGTTTTTGTGCCTTCCCTCCCCAGGACATCGTCCTCACCCTGAAGGAGAAGCTCTCCATCCAGAGGATCGCACACTTTGCCCTGGCTCTGGAGGAGCAGTACAATGTGGCAAAGATCCACTTGCTGCATGAGGAGGAGCTCATTGAGCAGGTAAGGAGCCCCTGCCTGCAGCCATGCTGGGGAGGGGTACCACCACCCGCCAGTTGTGCCCAGCAAGGTGCAGGGAGGGCTCAGCTCTGCAGGTGTCCCACAGGTGGGTGAGCTTGGCCCCATCTCCAGAGGTGCTGTACTCTTCTCTCTGCCTGTTCTGTGTCAGCACTGCATCTCTCCATTCAGACAGCACAGAGCAACAACCACAGCCTGAGACTGCTAGGACCCTGCGGAGCAGTCAGGGAGGAGCTTTGTGCCATCTGTGAGACAGGCCCAGCTACAGGGGACTGCTTGAGACTCTTAAAATACCTGTGCACCCAGCTGCTTACAGGTCCCTAGGCAGTCAGAGACTTAACCCAGACAGTTGCCACTTGGATTAAATTCTAAATCAAAAGTCTGTGCCATGCAAACACAAGGTTATTTCTGTTAGTAACTCTGCTGCTCTGCTAATTCTGGGCCACTTTAGCTGCTGAGAATGTGCCGACCCAGGAGTCTCAGCTCTCTTCTGTGGATTTTATTGGATGGTGATTCATTGTGATGCAAAGAGGTTTGGTAGCTAATACTGTCCAGCCACTGAGCTTATGTCTGAGAATTTCTGCTTTGTTTCAGTTGGTAAGCCTGTAAAGGATTTGCCCAGAATAAAAATGCTAGTGTAAACCCCAGGGGTCTTAACATTGTACTGACATGATGATGAGGATGCAGTGTCTGTTTATGGCTGCTGTAGCTTATGGCTTAACTTAAAAGCAGAGAAGCTTGCCCCTTCCTCTCTCATTATCATATGACTGTCAAGCCCCAGTCCTGCTTATACTGCAAGTGTATTAGATCAATGGATATTTAATGAAATTTTGCTGTGAAAGAACTTCCAGGCTACCACAGGGAGAAGCAGAAACCAGAAAAAGAATAGGAGATTACAGATTACAAACACTAGCAATGTCTCCCTGTGTTTGCTGAGGACAGTGGTTAATTTGCAGTTGTCTGACTTGCTGATAGCTTTAAATTATTTCTGTGAGTTCATGCAAGCCAGAGGCTCACTGTTTTTATGAAGGGAGGAACTACAGCAGTGGTTGTGGTGTGTTGCTGTTTGTCTGTTGCAGGTGGTCCAAAAAAGAGAATCTCATGACTACCGGTGCCTCTTCAGAGTTTGCTTTGTCCCCAAGGATCCCTTAGACCTCCTGCAGGAAGACCCAGTTGCTTTCGAGTATCTCTACTTGCAGGTGACATTGGGGCATTCCATGCTGCCGAGTCTTGTCTCACCCAATTCTCATTTCTGCTTTAAACCAAAACATACTTCAGGCCAGTTCAGTTTTATGAATATGAAATGCACAGTAATTAAGAACATAGCAGTTGGATTCAATTTGCCTTAAGTTCTTGAATCAACGCATATGCTTGGCTTTTTAACAGAATGCGGTTGCAATGAACTGGGTGGCTCCCTTTATTTGTTGTACAGTAGTCATATCAGAGGTCTTATCCTGACTTCTGTATGTCCCATCATCAGGCTAACTCAGCTGTGTTTGTTCCAGAGCTGCAGTGATGTGCTTCAGGAAAGATTTGCTGTGGAAATGAAATGCAGTGTGGCATTACGTCTGGCTGCTCTGCATATACAGGAGAGGATCTATGCTTGTGCTCAGTCACAGAAAGTATCCTTGAAATACATTGAGTAAGTTCCCAGATTTCTGTGTTATGTTGTGACTGAACCTAGGAAAAGAGGAAGGCAACTAAAAGCAGCACCAGTTCTGTGTTTTCCCGGTGTTTAGCTCTGGGTAGAAGATTGTCTCTGACCCAAAAAGACCACATCCTCTTAGTTTTGCCAGTTGTTTTAGTGCAGGATGGTTTCATGAGTCTACCTGTCTTTAACCAGCTGAGCTGCTTGAATGATATGTACGGTAGAACATCTGGGCATATACCTAAGCAGAGGGAGGTTCCAATCTGTACCTGGAACAGGAACATGAAATGGCAAATGTCCCACATGATCATGGTTACCCAGGCTGCTCCTGCCAGCATACTAAGATTTATATGCTGCAGTTGAGAGGCTGATCACCGGCTTTGCACAGCCAGTACTTTACATCTCTTCATCCACCAGAACTGTATCAGATATACCTAATTTCATTATAAGTGTTAGGTCCTGTGAAGTAATGAAATCTAGAAAAAAATACCAAAAAATGTTTTCACAAGCAGAGGGGGTCTGTGCTGCATGTCAGTGCTGTTAGACCACACTTGCTTTAAAGAACATCCCTGCTCTAAGAGCTTGTGATGGGGCTAATCATTAAATAACAGACATTTTTGTGGTAACTGCACCATTGAGCCTCCACCAGCTCATGCAGGCACCACTGATGCCTAGCATTCCCAGCCAGGTGCAAGTACTGGAGAGTAAGGAGCAACTGCAGACAAGTGCAGGATTCTTAGTTCCTGGATACTTAATGCTTGAGCTGAATAAACTCTTCAGCAGAATATATGGGCCACACTTTGGGATCTGGGGAGCTGGAGATGTTGAAATGTAATAATCTTGTAACCAACATTAAGTGAATGTAAAGCCAGAGTCTTCATCCTCTGGGTGGAGAGGAGACGTTGGCACAGTTATATTGACTAAGCTTGTAGGCTGTCTCCTGTATAAGCAGGTAGACATTCTGCATGGGAGCTTGTGCTTCTGTCCCCACTCCTGACCCAACTGGGGTGAGGTGCAACCTGGCAGGAGCTATCCCGGCATGCTCCAGCAGCCCAAGACTTGGTGCACCGCAGACAGGAGGGGCCTGTGCCCTCCTTTGCCTTTGCCCAGCTGCCCCTTCTGCACACCCCTCTGCTGCTGGGAGACAGTGCAGCTGGGACCCCCTTTGCTCCCTTCCTTTGTTTCTGGCAGGAGGGACTGGGGAATCGAAAACTTCATCTCACCAACTTTGCTTCAAAACATGAGAGGGAAGGACATCAAGAAAGCCATCAGCTACCACATGAAGCGGAACCAGCTGCTTCTGGACCCTCGACAGAAGGTAGTGTGTCCCCTGGGTTCGAGGGACCTCCCAGGATGGTGGCAGGATCTCTATGGGCCAATGAGGCAGCATCTTTCCACCATTGGTCTCCTTTTTATGGGACTTGGGGAATTTCTCCTGTATTTTCCTCTTGCAATGTCCTCTGCTGTGTACACACCATAACTTCCCTACATTGTGTCTTCTGTTGAAGTTTGGTTGTGGGGTTGCCACATGACAAATGTGGCCATGTGGGATGGTCCTGATCAGATCTATGGCCTATCCAGACTAGGCTAGATGTGTTGGTCAGATACTGAGTCCTGTATGAAAAGAACATCCTGTCAAACCTGTTGTTGCGAGCCAATGCTGGGGGGCTACCAGCTGTCAGGATGCTTTCATGATTTCCATCGCGATGTGGAGGGGTTTTTGAATAAGACCAAGGGCTCACACATGGTGCTGCTTCTCACAGAGGAACAGCCACTGCGGGACCATATTCTAGAGTGGTAGTTGGAATGCACCCCCACCATGCTCACAAATTGCTAGTGAGACCAATGTTTAGTTTACGAATTAACCGGTTTATTAAGGGCTAACACATACTGTGGGATGAGGTTTAAGGGAAAATATTAAAATGGCAAATGGCTACCAGGGATATATGAGGGAAGTAATGTGTCCTTTATGGAGGTAATGCAAAAAGTGCTGTGCCCTTAAGGCGTTCTCTCCGAGAGAGGGTTGTGGATTAAAGGAGAGGGAGGGAGGAGTTGAGCCTGGGCAGGACAGCTAGAGAGAGAGAGAAAGAAAGAGAAGTGGAGGGTGGTTAGGGGGGGCGGCTTCCCGGTAAGAGGGGAGACCCCCCAGCAGCAGCAGGCGGACCGGGCAGGCCCCAGTCCCGAGGCAGAGTGGCAGGCAGGGCAGGCAGCTACAGCAGGATCACAAAATCCGTGGTTTGGGGGGCAGCCCCTTGTGGCTCGGCAGCGGCGGCAGCAAAACAGGGGGGACTCCGACCCTGGCCCCAACGGCTGCGGGAAGGACCTGGTTCTCCAGGGGTCAGAATCCCGGCCTGCTCAGCGTTGGGGCTCAGGCTCGATCCCCGGGGCAAGCAGGCTGGGCCGAGCCCCAGAACCAGGCTGCACAGCAGGGCTGTGTCCCATGCAGGAAAGTCCAGGCACACCTCGGTCCCACCTGCTGAATTTGCCACCTTTTTATACTGCCATGACCCACCTGTCCGGCCAGTGTCACTGTCCAGAGCCAGTTGACATCCATGAGTCCCAAGGTAGGGTGGTAACTAGCAGAGTAATGCATAACTTGTTGCCCATCCTCCTGCCTTGTACCACATCTGTTGTTTTGTTTTAATTTGTCCTTGAGCAGCAGACCTGTTTTTGGTCCATTAGCAGCGTATGATCAGCAGAAGGCCTTTGCTGGCTTATATTTAGACTCACGTGGGGAAGAAGAACCGTTTCCCACACCTGTCCCTGTCATGCTTCTAAACAGTATTTCTTCTCTTGCAAAATGAAGCACAGGCTTGCAGCGGTCCAAGTGCGCCTGAGCTACCTGCAAATACTGGGAGACCTGAAGATGTACAATGGGAAGATCTTTAATGCCACCCTGATGGTATGAGTGCTATTTATTTGTGTAATTGGGTTTTGGCATGCTGTCCTGTTGCCCTACTTTTTGTATCTCTTACAGCAGTGAACTTGGACAATACTGCAGTGTCAGAGTACAAGAAGCAGTTATAACTGTTTTTCTTCACCAGTGGGTAAAATAATGTCTTAACCGAAGCAGACCCTAAGGTTGAAGTGTTTAAATATATTTCTAAACTGATTGTTGATGTGAGCATCCTTGCACTGAGTCTTCTTACCTGTTTTTGCTTTGATGCTCATAGAAAAAGTCATGTTAGCTCTGGTGTTGCAGTTTCAGCCAGCTCCACTCAAACCACTTTTCCCTGCCCTGGGACATCATGATAAATACTAGTAAGGACCTCTGCTAGGGTAAGTCAGCATAATCCCATTTAAATTAATAACATACTAGGCAACACAATAACGATGCATATTTTTTTCTGATTGAAAGTTGTGAATCCTGCTCTTCAGATGAGCTCTGTCTAGATTTTGTATGTTGTAAAGTACTAGAGATCTGATGGCATTTAAAAAACTCTTGAAAAGATACTGGCCGCTTTTAAACCTTACTGTGAAAAAGAACTGAGCTCCTCACAAGTGGTTTTTTTTTTTTGTTTTGTTGTGGGTTTTTTTTTGCCTAAACCCACTTGGATGTGTGCTGAACTGTGGACCACAACCTATTTTTATAGAGAGCTGAGCAGTGTAGGTAGATCTGTGCCAGAGGAGGACTTCACTGAGGGGTTGCAGTAATGGCTAGATTTACACTTGAGTGCAAACTGAAATATTTCTGCCACATTGTTTGGGCATTAATTAATTCTTTTAAAGTGTCTGATCCTAACAGAAAGTGTTTACATTTCTCCCAATACCAAAAATGCCTTCCTGAAGATTCTAGCCAGCTCCAGTAGGTCTCCCTAGGTCCATCTGGCGCAGCCTGCCAGGTGACACTTCTGATAGCAACCTGCTGCTGACGTCCTCTTTGGATCTGCTAGATGGCTGGTGCATCTCTGGGGCTGCCTGCCTTTGGGGCACAGGGAAAAGCCAGAGAAGAGAATGCCTGGGAGCAGGTGACCTGACAGCCTGTAAGTAATGGGGGGGCTCCCTTTGCAGCTGGTTACAGTCCAGTATTAAAGATACCACACCAGATCGGGTGGCTGAGGAGTCCCTGCCCAGCACAGGTGGATGGGTTTCTGCTCAGATTTTGGCACAGATTTAATCTCTCCCTCTACAGCTACAGGACAGAGAATCGTATGTTGCATTGCTGGTGGGTGCCAAGTACGGGGTCAGCCAGATTATCAATAATAAGCTCGACATCATAACGAGTCTGGCAGAGTTTGCAAACATCAGCAGGGTGGAGCTTGCAGAGGAGTCTGAAAAAGTGAACATGGTGAAAATCTACCTGCAGGATCTGAAGGTAAACAGTGCTTGCATGACGGCAGCAGGGGGCTGTGTGAGGGCCAGAGAAACAAGAGGGAGCCACTCACTCCAGTTTGTGTTTGAAGTCTGGGGTTTAGCTCAGTACAAAAGGCTTAGAACATGCTCAGAAAGGAAAGCTTGTAGGAGGAATACAAAAGGCCTGAAGAGAAGGGGTTCTTCCTCTTGTCCTCAGTGAGGCACATCAAAGAAACAAAACACCAGAAAAACAATTTTTGTTCTTTCTGTATCTCCTGCAAAAACCAGAGTGGCTTGCCATGGTGGCAGGAGAGGAGAGAGGGAATGTCTGCACAAGATGGCGCAGGGGCTGGTGCAGCGCCTCGCCGCCCGCGGCCCCAGTCGGGCTGCCTTTTTCTTCCTCTGATGTGTAGCAGTGAGCTCAACAATCTCACCGTTGGCTTCTGGGTTTTTTTTCCTTTCAGGAAGCGCTGAGGAACGGTCTGGTGGCCACAGAGGTGCTGATGTGGTTTTACATCGGGGAGATCATAGGCAAGGGTGGCCTGATCGGGTACAACGTCTGAAGGCTCCTGCTCAGCCATGGTGTCTGTGGGGCTGTGCCTGTAACAGGGGTTGTGACAATAAAACTGGGAAACAAAAAGGGTTAGGGTTAGAGTGCAGCATGTTCCTGCAGATTGCAGTACAAGCAATATTGCAATGTTTGTCTGTGCTAACATTTCTAACATTCAATCCACCAAGCTGGGGAAGGGGCTGGAGAGCAAGTTCTTTGAGGAGGGGCTGAGGGAACTGGGGATGTTTAGTTTGCAGAAGAGGAGGCTGAGGGGAGACCTCATTGCTCTTTACAGCTCCCTGAAAGGAGGTTGTAGGGAGGTGGGAGTTGGCCTCTTCTCCCAAGTGAGTAAAAACAGGACCAGAGGAAATGGCCTGAAGTTGCTCCAGGAGAGGTTTAGATTGGATATCAGGAAGAATTTCTTTATTGAAAAAGTGATCAGGCACTAGAACAGCTGCCCAGGGAAGAGGTAGACTCACCACCCCGGAGGGATTTAAGAAATGTGTAGATGTGGCACTTCAGGACATGCTCTGCTGTCTGAGGTTGTAGGGGTTACTGCTTTTTTTGTGGATGTGATTTGGTGGTGTTTCTGTTAGTTTGGGGTTTTGTTGTGTATAGAGGTTTTTGGTTTGGGTTTTGTTTTGGGTTTTTTGTTTGTCTGTGATTCTGTGACTTTTTACTGTTTTCTCTCCCACCCCCCCAAAAAAAGCTGCTGACCCTACTGCTGGAATCAAACAGTGCAAAAGACCTTGTCTGCCTCATCACTGGCTATTACAGACTGTTTGTGGATGCAAATGCCTCTATATTTACTTGGGGAGACAAAAAACAGCAACTGCACCGTGTCTCGGCTGAAGAAGGTTTGAAAACCAAACAGCCATTTTTTATTTTTTTTTGCCAAAGGATGGGGAGAAAGTGAGTGGATCCTCCAGCATTAGAGGTGTTATACCCTCCTGGGAATAGCATCGTGCTAGAGCAGTAGCCCAGGGGCATGCAGTGGCCGCTGCAAATGGTTGAGACTGTCAGGCTTAGTGCAGGCAGTGCCAGGTTTCCCTCAATCCCAGAGTGTCAGGCAGAGGAAGAGCAACAGTCATTGCCAGCTTTTCTCAAAATGAGAAGGTTGAGTGCCTATCATTGAGATGGCAAACCTGTCCCTGGCCACTTGTGCTCTTTTATCCAGTTCCTGAACAATCTCCCCTCTTCTGGCATACCTTGGCCAGGAGAGAGGATTTGTGTGCCAGGCTGTCCTGTCCCCTCTGAAGATAACTCCAGCCTCAGCAGCTGCAGGCTGAGGGGTGGCTGCTGTTGTGCAGCTGCCTCTACTGCTCTGCAGAGACACCAGGCAGAGACCCAAGGGACCAGCCTCCCCTGAGGCCCTGCCAGTCAGAGTCCACCTTCACCTTGTCTGCAGAGGGCAGAGATCTCTGGGCTCTGAGTCCCTGCTGTGACAACAAGTTCATAACCCTTGCCTGGCCATTCCTCCTTGCCACCCCAAAGGACAGGCTGATGGATATGTTTAAATTGCAGGGTATGAATCTCGAACTTGCAGTGACTCTGAAGACTCCTGGGAGCTGGATTCCTCCTCAGATCATTGCTTGAACACTCCTGTAGCATACAGTAGCACTCATCCTGTGTGCAACGAGGAGGAGCTTGGAGAGCTCCATGAGCTGGAGGAGAACAGCAGGAAATCCCAAGCTGGTGGGAGTGACCGATGTGGTGGAGGTGACAATGCAACAGACAGCACATCTGAGGCTTCAGATTCAGCCAACACTGAGAGCCGAGGGTTTAAGACAAGTGGCTCCAGTGACTCCATGGATGCTCTGGAGGAAGAGGAGTTGGAAGCCTGCTCTTCCTCCAGACCGGAGTTCTTCCACTTCTGTGCACCAACAGTGCAGGAGATGAGCAGATCAGACAAGAGCTTCTTTCCCATTCATGCTGCAGGAGGTTCCAGCAAGGCAGAAGCCAGAGACTACTTCTGCTTCTTGCAGGTACCCCATGCAGAGGAGCCTGTATGTGAAGGTAGCCCCTCTGAGCCGAGAGGAGAGGACACTGATGCATCTGTGCTTGAGACCAAGCTGTCTGAGAGAAACGCTGTGGGCTACTACAGCCTGTGCTACAGCTTATCTCCTGCAGGCAGCATGGAGAGAAGCAGCAACAGTCACAGCCATCAAGGAAGTCCTTTGAAAGATGGGTCTGCCCAGGAAAAGGCACCATGTGGAGCAGAGCAGATGGCAGACACAAGTAACCTTATTTTGGAGCCACCCCCAGGCTTTGGTGACACCAGCTCTGAGGAGGAGTTCTATGATGCTGCAGACAGGCTCAGCCCTCCTGATGCCCTGGCAGGTAAACCCTCATCCACTGGCTGCAGTTCACACTGGCCTAGGGCATTGCCTATCTCCCTTCTCAGTCTTTCTGGAGAAAGATCATCTTTCAGCTCTTCATAGTTCCCTCAAGATCTTTGAAGGACCTTTGAACATCCATTCTTCATAAGCCACCCTTCAGCGAAGAAATACAGTGGAAGTGCACACAGGAATCAGAGATGCAACTTTGCAGGGAGATTTGTCATCACTTCCAAGTATTAAATCCGATTAAAAGTTTTCAAATTAATCTGGCATTCTAGAAAGTCCCAGGTTTCTGCAGGAATTCCAGAACACTGATGATCCTGAAGCCAACATGCTGGTTGAGTGTAGTTGTGTTTTCTCAGAAAGGAGAGGATTCTTGTTTCTGAAATAACACTCTCTTTCAATATTAACTTCCTAAGAATTGATTTTCTTTTGTGTAGTTAGAACAATTTTGTCTTTTGCATTCATGCACAGTAACAACACCACATTCAGGCACAAAACTGTAATCCCTGGAAATGTTTTTCACCTAAACATCCAGGTTGGGAATCTCTAATAATGTTTCTATTCCTTGTTAGTTGCTGGCAGCCTTAGGCAGTGCTCTCTGTAGCTGCTGCTGACATCCCTGAACTGGACCTGAGCGTGGTGGCTGTGCCTGCAGTCAGATCCAGTGACTGCAGCAAACAAGGGGGGAGGATGTCCAGCTCCCCTCATCACTAGGCCTGGACTGCAGCCTTTGCAGCCACAGGTCCCAACTCTTGATTTTTACTGTCATGGCTGATTCCAAGTAGGCGATTGGTCAAAACATGCCCTTGGGAGCCAGGCTTTGCTGCCAAACATTCGTGTCTGCAATTGCAGGATCTACGTGAAGATCTCTTTGTCCTACTGCATAGAGTGTGGATATTCTGCTGTCTGGGGCTAATTTCTGACCTCACATTTTTCTCTTGCCAGCAGGCTGCACTGTGACACCCCAGGAAGGTACAGACCCCTCCTGCATCCCAAAGGAACTGAGGTTTTACAGATCAAGGGAAAGCCTGGTGAGAAGGCAGGCAGCAAGGGAGGAACAAAGAAAGGAGAAGGAGCTGCTACCTGCCAAGAGCCTGAGGAAGAGGAGATCCTTCCTGAAAACCGATTACACCTCACAGGTCACTTTCCCCTTGGCCTTGCCAGGCTCTCTACAGAGCTGCTGCTCTTGGCCACCCCCACCCACACTCCCTGCTCTACCCCCAGCACAGAGCAGCAGAAGGGATGCAGAGCTGGGACTTGCTGCTACCACCCAGTCCCAGAGGGACACAGCTGGCACAAACCCATCCTCTGACTTGATGGAAATGGAGCCTGACACGATGGAAACAAAATCTGTGACGGACTCTATGGTTTCTTCCATCTCGGCTGTTCGCCTGCAGGGTGCCCAGCATGGGGAGGAGGGTGCAGGGGTTGCCATACCTGTCGAGGGTGGCCTCCAACTTGGACATGCTGTACACCCACCTCTCCTGTCCCTGGGGGAAGTTATGCCCCTTCCTGGGGGACAAAGCAGAGCTGCCCAGGGAAGTTCCTCCATGAAGGCAAGTGCTGGGTGGCTGAATGAGGAGAGCTGTGTGGCCGCTGGAGGCTGGCTGGCCCCAAGGGCATTAGAAGAGCTGGATGAGGGGACAGCAGCCCAGCAAAAGGCTGGTGATGTACCCCCACTGCAGGGACCAGAGGGGGCTGGCCCTGATAAGGAAAATGTGCTGCTGCCAACAGCTCATGGCCCCACCGGGCCTTCTCCCCATGAAGTGGTCCAGGAACAGGCACTGCTGCCCACTGCTGGGAGGCAAGCAGAGTGTGAGGCACCTGTCCCAGCTCCCTGTGGAGAAGCAGAAGCCAATTGTGACAGCTGTGCTGGAAGCAGCAGTGACCGTGCCCCGTCCCAGGCCAAAAACAGACACATGATAAGCAAGGAGGCCTTACAGAAAGTGCGCAATAAAACTCATGTGGGTTTTCCAGATGCAGCCCAGCTCTTAACAGACTGCACCCACACTTCAGGGGTTATAACTCGCCTCTCCTGGCTCTCGTTTGGGGTGAGGACAGACCTGTTATCACCCAGCCCATCTCAGGAAAGCGCAGACATCCCACTAGAGCTTTTGGCCTCTCAGAATACCAGTGGATGCCTGGGGCCTGATGCTGCCAGAAGGGAGATGCAAACATCCCCAGCTGGACCATCCTTTGAGAAAGGGTTGGTAAGCAGCCAGGGGTTGGATGAAGGAGAGCTCAGCAAAGACACAGGAGATATGGCTCACAAACAGCCACAGGCTGTTCACACTCTTCTTCCCAGAGAACAGCCTCCTGAGGTAGAGAAAGACTGTCCTCTAACTCCATCTCTAGGGCTTTCCATCTCCTCAGGCCCATTTGGCTTATGGGGGAAAAGAGCAGGAGACCCTGGGGCTTCAAAACTCTCCTTCCTCTGCTTTAACCACAAGAAGGATGAGCAGACCCCTTCTGACCCCATCATGACTAGGTCCTTGAATTTTTCCACAATGAAGAAAACATTACCACCACAACTCGGGACAGAGAAGTGCAGCTGTCCACTGTCCTATGTCAGCTGTTTCCACAGGCCTGATGACAAGGGGGAATGCGAAGCCACCATCCCCGTATGCAGCACATTTCTGCAGCCCCTCACTACCCCACCATCCAGCAGCCATAGTCTTCCTGGAACCCCTGTGGGCAATTACCCAGTCTCCATTGCTAGGGACATGGCGTGGTGGGATCCTCATGTTCGAGCCCTCAGACAGCTGAAAGACCAAGCACAGGTGAACTCCGCGGAGTTCTCCTGCTTCCTAGCCTATATCACAGAGCTTCAGGACGTTGTGGGGAAGCTCTCTGGGAACGAAGCAGCTCACCTGCAAGATCAGTGTGCAGAGCAGGGCACTGAGAGCAAGGGTGCCCTTGGCTTAGCCTCCCAAGACCTACTGTCCAGTTGCCAGGAGCTCCTTAAAACAGAGCAGCCCCTCAAAGAGCTACAGGATGCCCTGAGGGTGACATTTGGCCACCTGGTTCAGCTGGTGGTGACCTGCTTCCAGGTGACACACTGCCAGCTGTGCAGGCAGAGGCAGCAGGAGCTCAAGGCTGCACTAGTGGACGTGGTGGGCACCTACCACCAGCTTGTGCAGGCTGTTCACCAGCAGTTTTGCAGGCAGGGCTGCCCAGCTCTGGGTGCCAGTCTCCTCGCCCGCCAACACACAGCTCTTACAGCTGCCATGTTTTGTCTACTGCAACAGTTCAGGGTTCCCCAGTTGTTGTGACAGGGATGTTTGGTGGGTGATCCCAGCCATGTTCTCTCACTCCACTTACCAGGCTCTCCCCCACGTGTCCATGCGTGTCTGTTTTGCTCCACCAGGAGCTGCCCTATCTGGGGTGGCCAGGGGAGGACACTCCATCCTCCAGTCCCTTGTGTCACTCTGTGTAGAATCCCTGTGTAAAGTGCAAACTCTTAGAGTACTTAGTGGCTTATGCACCTTGCCTGGGGCTTGTCCCTCCCTTCCCAAACACCTTGCAGGTGGCCTGTCTCAAGGTGTTGTTTTAGCTGCCTTTTGTCCCCTGTGGAGAAAGACAGGAGCCTTTTGGCCTGCTTGTCCTCCTCCTTGCACTCCAGGCAAACTCTGAAGTAGAGTGATGTCAAATCCCACCCTAGCCTGACATGAAGGAACCCAGTCTGCTTTGTCCACCTTCTGTGGCTAAGGATGTGTCTGTACTTGTAATGGAAAACTCTTTGGGGATACTCTATTTAATTGCTTTTCCTTGCAAGG
Organism: Chaetura pelagica; assembly: GCF_000747805.2. Classification (NCBI taxonomy): domain Eukaryota; kingdom Metazoa; phylum Chordata; class Aves; order Apodiformes; family Apodidae; genus Chaetura; species Chaetura pelagica. Next base: position 70,522 of record NW_009954615.1, read on the forward strand.
ACTCGAGAGAAGGAAGGTGGTCCTAAGAGAAGGAGGCAACACCAGATCTTGTTCTTCTGATACAATTTCTGTGCTTCAGCCAGCTCTGCTCGTTTGCTTTACTGATGGTTGAGAACAACCCTGATTAACCCTGCCATGCTGCTTATAGATCCATGTATTCCAGAAGGAACGAATAAGCTCCAAGACATACCACTTCTACAGCTGTGGAGATGACCCATTACACTGACCTGCCTGAGGGAGGGTGAGCCCCTTTTCCCAATCTTGTTAGTAGCTCCTCTGCCCTGTGCAGTGTGTCCCTGGCCAGGTGTGGCTGTTAGTCCTCAGACATGGTCTGACTGCATGTCCCTGACAGGTCAGGGCTCCAGTGCTGGGGTCAAGAGCCTCAGGCAGTGACTGAGGACAGGGCATGGGCAGGTCCCTGGTTGCTGGTGTCTGATTTGAGGCGTTTGGGAGCCACTTGCTTTCCATGAAGGATGTCTGCAGCGGCCCAGCTGCTGCAGCCAAGGGTGCTCAGGATTCAGGGGTCAGCAGCAGAGGAGCGTTGCTGAGGTACCCCCACACTTTTTGCTCATTCTTTAATACTTCTAGAGGGAGCAAAGGGCAAGTTCTTGCAGCTGAACCCCTACTGTGGAAGATTATGGCAGGGGGGGGGGGCAGGAGTGCTGCAGCACCCCTGAGAGACCTCTCTAACCAGGAAGACACTTCACAGCCAGGCATGCAAACACCCACAGGAATTCAGCAACCTGTAGCAACCCTGCAGCTGCTGCTCTGAGTGCCTACAGGCAGGGACAGGGACCTGCCAGCTCATTTGGGTTAGCATGTGCTGCTGCTTGGGCTTTCAGTTACAAAAGATTCTCACACTGCAGGCCACAGGCAGAGCTCTGCATACAGCCCAACAGCTGAGGCCCTGGGGGACATAATAAGTAAGAACCTCCAGGCCCTGTGGGGCATCAGAGGAGCCTGTAGGGCTCAGCACAGCAACAGGCACCAGCAGACATGAACTCAGCCCATGGGGGAACAACACCCTGTGTCCAACAACTGCTGCTGCAGGCCTGTCTCACAGAAACGGGATTCCAGGTCGTGTAAAAGGAGAAAGGAAAATAACAGAAGTCTATGAGAGAGTAATTTATCTTAGAAGACCTTCAAGTCCTTCCTCTGGTAGTTGGATGTCATTGAGCATGAGGAGAGGTGGGGTTGCATCTGGTTTGCTGGGGATTTTTTTTTCAAAAATGGCTAAAGTAACATATCAGCTTCTATCCATCAAACCCACTTCCTGCTGTGGTTGTGAAATACCTCCATGCTCTTTGTGCAGGGCACAGTCAAACCCCAGGTACCCTTCCAGAAGGAACATCGGGGCTAGTGATCTTCACGTGTCAGTGCATGATAATGCAGGTGCATGGATCAGTAACTCAGGATGCAACAGGAGTTCAAGAGTAAACATTTTATTTTAGCTTAGATGCACAGAATTAGCCATAAGTTTAAACAACTCACCAAGTCTTCAACTGGTTTAAAGTTGGTAGGATATGATGCACCTGGGAACTGTTCCTCACTTAAGAATCACTTCCCATCCCGTGTTCCCCACATTGGAACAGCACTGTCCTTTTCCATGGGAATTATTTCTCACAAGTGAGCTTTGCAATTCTAACTTCACCTTGCTTATTGTTTAATCAAGATGAAAGAAATACCTTAAAGCTCTCCTTCTTGTCCCAGAACAAGTGTAGATGCAAGAGTCAGAAACACACTAGCAAGCAGAGAACTGAATTCCCATCAGTTTTTACTTAATCCCAGTGCTCCATCAACTTTTGTTTTCTGCTAAAGAGGAAAAGTAATTTCCCGCATTGTCCTGCCGAGGTAGAATGTGTCACACTCAATGAGGTTCTTAAGATTTCAGCAGAGCTGTTTTAACTATGGACATTGATGCTGGTGCCTCTCCCTGAAGTTTGGAGTTTGCCTCTCATCTGCATAGCTCCATAACCTCACCAAATAAAGTTTTCTTGTGCGTTGTCATGCTGAGGTATTTCCACTCATTTCACAGCATCTGGTAGTACATAGCCTTTTCCAGAAGAAACTCCAGCTTTCAAGGCTGCTGGCCAGCTTCGGGTCTCATAGTAAGTTGATAAGACATCAAAGACTGCCAGGAACAAGAGGAAGGAGCACCAATGAGACCAGTCTCTGCCACACACCCCCCACTGGCTGCAGAACGTTAGGGCATCACAACACTGATGCCAGAAAGGGTCAGCATGTGGCTGGTGTTCTCTTTCGTTTAACATCTGAGGAGTAAGTGTTTGAGACAGCTCACCTAGGAGCAGACTGTTTTGGAGGTGACTTTGGCAAGCTCTAGCTAGGAAAAGCAGAGGCTGTGTCAACTAAAGCAGAGTGCCCCTGGTCACTGATCTGACTAACCTGTCCTGCCCCTCTGTGTTCCTGAGGTGAGAACCAGTCATACCCAACTGTGCTTCCGCATCAGGGCTCCCCCTGGAGGACACAGTGGTCTCTGGCAACTGGGCTTGGTGCTCTGCAGAGCCCTCCACTGCTTCCCCTGCCTGGTGCTGACAGCATGGGAAGCAAAGACCTCATGCCAGAGTCAAGAGTTTATTAGAGCTGGCCTGGGACAGCAGCTCCTGTGCAGCCCCTAGCAGAGATGGGCACATTACAAAGCCACAGGCTGCCAGCAGAAGTGGAGGAGCATGGGCACATCCAGTGCTGTGACCAGCCATGGTCATAAATGACGCAGAGTCACCACAGTAACACAGCACACAACACCCACCCTGGTGTTGTGAGCCTTGCCTTGATTGAGCCTCACCCAGGAATGACAACTTCTGTCCTTTTCCCTTGCCTGAGACCTTGTATGACCTGTAGCAACAGCAGCTGCCTCACATCTCCCTACACAGTCACAGATTTGTGCGAAGCAGAAGTGACAAGTCCTGCTCCTCTTAGAATGGGCTGATGCAGAGAACCACACAAGACCTTAAAATGGGAGCAGCAGGGAGAAAACCGGGGGGGGGGGGGGACAGGAACCTCGGCTCCCAGGGCGTTCCCTGTTGCTCAGAACCAGTCTCCAGTTTGAAAACTCTGCTGCTGGAGAGCCTCCCCCTCCAGTACACAGCTCAGCCTCTCACCTTGGTTAATGGCCAGTGTCTCTGAGTGGTAGTTCTTGCTGTTGATGGCTTTCACCATGTACTCACGAATGGGAAGGCGAGCTGTTTGCAAGGACTGCTCACGTGCCCTCTGCAGAGTCAGCTTCTGCAAGAGAAGCAACAAGCTGTCCCATGTGCACCATATTGCACCTGTACAGCACCATGGCTGGGGCACAAGCAGCTACAGAACAAAACACTGGAGCTCATTTCACCCAGGATGCTGCAGTCTCTCCTCAGCCTGGTGCTGCATCTGGCAGAACCTTGAGGACAAACAGGTGGTGGCACAGTTGTGATGTCTCAGCTTGAGTCAGAAGCAACACTAGGTGATACCAACGAGATGTCTCTGCTTTCACAAGAGAATGGGGCAGATAGCACCTCTGGGTCTGACAGGCTGCTACCCACCTTGTGAATACTTTCATCCACCAGGCCTCCGAGGACATACACTTTATTTGGATCAATATCTTCAAGGACTAGAAACAAGAGAAGTACTTGCTCACCACCATACAACAGTAAAATCCTGCACTCCATCATTCCCCAAGCAAGACCACTACTTCCATGGAAAAGCTGTGCCAGAGTCACCCATCACTCTGGAGCCTCAGACTGTGCAGGAGGCTGCATGCAGCTTCCAAGCACGAGTGTCTGCCTCACCCACAGGCAGGGAACAGGGGCGATCAGACACAATCCAAAAGGACCGTGTGCCAAGGATATCGGGCACTGCTCCCTGTAACAGCTCCCTGTTCTGAGATGTTGCTGACCTGCTCCCTCTGATCCCTCCCTGCTCTGCAAATGCCTCCCCACTGTCAAGGGCACCCACTAAAACCTTCCCCCACCTGTACCAGATTCTTTATCAGAGTGAGGCACTTGTGCAAAACAAGAAAGGGATCTAGTCCCCAGGAACACACAGCTAGTTAGGAAGGGAGGAAGAGGAGAAAATAAACACAGCAGCAAATTAAGCAATAATTAAGCAATGTTCTGGCTCCTGCATTATTTCAGAGAAAGATGCAATTTAGATTGTATTCACAGGTTTTTAATTAAGTCTGTTGCAGATCACACACAGCCCTGACTCAAAAACACACTCCCTGTCCAAATAGACTGAGATATGAGTAGATTTAGCATCAGACTTAATTGCACAGATTCTTTTCAAAAATAAAAGGTTCAAAGTCAGTCTTCTGCCTCAGTTCCCCTATGCCTAAAGCAAGTAAAATATTTACCATTTTCAGCGTCAGGAGTGAGATAAACAATTTTATCTAAAGGAAACAGGTCCAGGTAACTTTCTTGAGTCGTATCCATCTGAAAAATGCAAGTCAGGAAGAGAAGCAGCCCATTAACGCAAACTCTTATCTGCCAGAACAAAATCCACTCTGACACATAAGTATACTCGAACTGACACTACTGCCCCAGGTATCTGAACTCCTACCACTGGACTGTTTTTGTTTTTTTTTAATTTGGAAAATGTTTCTGCATGGGTACTGAACAACGTATAACTCAAAACCCATTAAATTATCTTCAAAATCACTAGACATGGTTTGAGAAAGGGAGACCAGCAATAATCGCCTCATTTTAAAGGAGGTGGCAATTCCTGAGATTCAGGAATCTCCATTTCAGGTGATTTTCTACCCTCACTGTCAGAAGGTGCAGCCCCACGGGTGCTGTAACACAGTGCTCCATGTCACTGTGTGACCTGTACATGTGGGTTTTGTGCTCAAGTCAGACTAAGCTCGGTACAAATCTCAAGACACCAACGTGTGACCTGCCCAAAGCCTGAGCAAGCTTGTGTCTGCCTGTCCCAGCATCACAAGTCTCTTTGCAAAAGCATGTGGAGAAGGAATTCTCCTGCAGGCAGGAGGAATATGAGCTGTCACTGGAAGGACTTGCACGTCACTCTAATACCTATCAGTTCTTGTCTTCTGCCAAAGGGCAAGAAGATTTGAGCTTACCCACTGTCACTGAACTGCATTCCCATCATCCAAGACAACCTCAGCCTGTCTTGGAGCAACACTGAGGGCTGTGGCATGCTGTGAGCCTTGAAAGCACGGAGGTCAGAGACCCTTACCAAATAATTGGAGAAGCCATCGTTCATGCGAAAACACTCCTCGTAGATCAACGAGCCCACCACAAACTCTGTCAGACAGAGCCAAAACGGCTTCTTGGCCCGTTTGTTTGCCCCGTAGAGTCTCCTGATCTGCGAGGCGAGGCGGCTTGTTTCCTTCAGCAAGTAACAAGGACAGTGACCCAGAAGTCTCGTGGCCGGGAGTAACATGGCCCCACTCAGGGCCTGCAGACACCCGTGCTGCCCTTGTCACCAGCGGCCGGCTGAGGTTCGGGAAAGGCTGTTCCTCGAGGAAACCCGGTGGGGTGGGTGCAGGCAGCCAGCACTGAGACCAGGCAGCCATGGGCAGGCCCGGGGGACAGGCAGGGACGGCCGGGGACAGCAATCCCCAAGGGGCTAAGCCCCAGAGAACTGCTGTGTGCATCCTCATACACACCGGCTGAGCTGGAGGGTTATTTTAGAGCTTTCCAGAACAGAACAAACCGATGACCTGCCTCAAACACTTCCTGTTCCCCTCTGCTCCCTCCCTGCAGGCAGCACCCCCAGGAGCAGCACAGGGCAGGTCCCTTCCCGAGCCGGAGCAGAGCGGGGCAGGCGGATGAGAACGCTCCCACCAGACCGTGTCGGGGCACGGCCCAGGTCTCCGACATGCCCGCGGAGCAGCGCCGCGGGTAGCGGCAGCCCCGGCGCCGAGG
>NW_009954615.1:77251-87516 GCF_000747805.2 Chaetura pelagica
ACCGGTTGAAATAGGAAAAACTAGGGGGGGAGGGTATCACATTTGGGGAAAAAAAATATGAAAGGGAACGTAAGGGACAAGCAGAATAAAAACAGAGCCTAGATAACTATTCTGTGATTCTACCAGGATAAATTTTCAAATATGCTTCTAAGAATTAGACAAAACCAAAACCAGGTTCCAGTTAGAGAAAAACACTCCTCAGTAGTCACCAACCCGGCCTGGAGGACAGATGGAAGGGACACTCTGGAGCTCTGCCCGCAGCTTGTCTTGGTTACAGCCTTGAGCACAGGGGAGAAACAGTAATTGAAACCACCGTATGAACACATGGATGATCCACCATCATCCTAGAACTCATACCTGCAGGCTAGAGGGACCCCTACTGAACTCCCACTCCGAGCGGGTGCAGTGACTTTCCTGAGCATTGGCACTTGAAATGGGAGGGATTAGTGACCCATCGTGTGCCAGCGATAGATTAGTGTTGGAGATCAGGTTCTTTCTCACGTTTTCGGGTATAAAAGCAGCACCTGTGTTTCAGGAAATTGACCTTGCTGAGTAGCCCCTGCCCCGCGCAGAGCTGGGTATTAGAGCAGGTGCCCCAGCTCCTCGCACGGCGGGTGACGGACCCGCTCGGGACCGACCAGGAGCGGAAGAACCGCCCGCCCCGCTCCTCCGGCCCGCGGGCCCCCGGGCCGGCTCCTGCTGACGTGCGGAATCACGACTTTAGAACCAATAAGGTTATAAAGAAGGTGTGTTTATTCAGCGCTGGGTGCAGGGGGATCGCTCCTCCACAAGCGTGCACACCCTAGGACTATTGGCAAGGTCATTATATGCCACAAAGTAATACATATTCATCTATACTGCTGCATATACATTAGGTGTCCGAGGATAGGGAGGGGTTATTACAATTAATCATTAGCATAGTTGCCCCCCCGAGCTCCTCCTTGTTGCACTTGCGCAGTATCTTCTGGTGGTCGTGGGCAGGGGTCTTTGGGATGAAGGCCGTATGTCTTCCTCGCTGTGCACTTTTCACCTCTTGGCATTCCTTTCTGGGGTCTGCACCAGGGTCTTGTCTTCTCTGCAAGTTTCTGTGGGAGCATCCTCCCACACAATCCCTTCCCTCACAATTCAGGCCTTATCTATACATTCCAAGCCTTATCTATGCTAAGCAGTGCCATCCTGTTTACTCCTTATGTGTTAGTCCTTTCTACCAAGGTAGGCCATCTGGCTTTCCTCAGATCAATTGAACTATTCCTGAGACAATCTAAACCCTTGTAACATCTCAGGGAATACCGTACAGTAAGTCCTTAGATAATCTGAGGTGCCATCATTCACAGAATGTTAGGGGTTGGCAGGGACCTCTGGAGATCATTTGAGTCCAACCCTCCTGCCAGAGCAAGACCACCACAGAAACTAGGGCAGGTCACTCTTGAAAGTTTTCAGAGAAGGAGACTCCTCAACATCTAGGCAGCCTGTTCCAGTGTTCTGTAACCCTTACAGTAAAAAAGTGCTTCTTCATGTTGAGGTGGAACTTCCTGTGCTCTAGTTTGCATATATTGCCCCTTGTCCTATCACAGAGCATGACTGAAAACAGATTGCCCCCTTCTCCTTGACACCCACCCTTCAGATATTTATATACATTAATAAGATCCCCTCTCCGGCTTCTCCTCACCTGGGGCGTCACATGCCGTCGCCATCGGAGGGTGAATCGGTGCGGCCCTTGCTCAGCGTCCCTCCTGCAGCTGCCTTGTGGAGATGCTGCCCCGTGTCGCACACCCTTCGTCCTCACTCGCCAGTTCTTTTTCTTCCAGGGGTAGAGAGGAGCTTCGCACTTATCCTCACAAGTTTCATTTCTGAGATTGTTTCCCTGTTTAGAGATGCTTTAGTGAAGTTCTCATCATTTTCATAGATGGTACCTGGATGCATACACCTGGCACAGCACATACAGGTGCTTCAGCATCTTCCCCACGGCAGCAAGCTGAGGTGTCTCTGCCGCAGTTACCACAGTGACATGTTTATGCTGCGGTGGTGTGGTGATTTCACACCAGAACTCTAACTGTATGCCAAGCAACACCACTTGGCCAATGTCGGATCCAACAGGTTTAGTTTTCACCTCAGCCATGTGGGGGACATCGTCGGGGAGAGTGAGGATCATGTAGTGCTCTTGGGAACACGGAGAAGTGCTGTGGTGTGTGCTGGGGAGCTGGGGAGCTGCCCTCCCAGGAGGGTGCTGGGACACCCAGCTCTGCCCCCACACCTGCACCAGCACTGCAGCAGGCTGCCCGGGCCTATCTGTGAGATGCAGCTGCTTTCATAAGGCAGGCAAAGGGGACTCAATGCTGCAAGACCACAAATTCTTCTTACTCTAATGTCCCCTTCCAGTGGTTCTGGTGTAACAATGCTGTTTGCTTTAGGCCTCCAGAAGGCCCGATTCTGATGCCACTGATTGTTCTGCAGGAAGGAATGTCACTTTGCCTGGAAGAAGGCTGATTGGCAGGGGAAAAAAAAAGGAATGTATTATTGGTGCTTTTTTTGTTGAAGGAACTCAGTGAACTGGATGTCTCTGTGATGTTCCTGTGTGCAGTTTGGTGGGAAACACTTTTTGAGTTTGGGAGTTGCTGCAGGTTCAGTGTTGGTGCAGGTGGGCTGACGTGTGTCTGATGAGGGCTGCAAGGGGCAGCAGCCATGGCCTGCAGCTGAGTGAGCTGGTGCACAGGAAGGGCAAGGGGGGGTGGTGCTCACTAAATGTGTGCAGAGCAGCCTAGGGTGGCAGCCAGCAGTGGGACTTACTGCCCTGAAAATGGAGCCCTGAGTGGTTTGCTGAGACAGAGGTGCCTCCAAGTGCTGTCAGAAGAGTTGAGAAGCCATTCCTCCCCAGGCTGCCCAGACAATTTGTGACCTTCAAAGTAACAACCTTTCCTCCTCCTTTCTCTCCAGCTTCTGCCTCTCTTTGCCTCGGGAGGGCTCTGGAAGCAGCCCCGGGTGGCATGCAGCACCGGGGAGGAGGGCACTGCGAGGCCTGTGGGGCGGTTCCCGATACCCAATAAGAAGGACTTGCCATATGACATCGTGGAGCTCATGGAGGAAGTGGAAATGAAGGTAGGAGAGTTCTGCTGCAAAACTCTCCATGGAAAGAGTCAAAAGTCCCAGTTGCACAACCAGAGTAGGCAGCCAGGCACTGAGGCTGAGCCCCTGCTGATAAATGCCAAGTGCTGTGGCCCAGGAGGTGAAAGCTGCATTGGCTGATCCTGCACGGGAGAGGCAGCAAGAGATTCTGGGGGAAGGGCAGCCCCCCATGCCATCACAGAGGTGGGCTGAGCAGTGACCAGGGACAGAGGGGGAGAGCAGAGCAGCATCCTTGTGCCAGCAGATACATCACCATGTGCCAGCACCCCAAACCATCTGCTGTGTGGGTTAGGCTGGCCCTGCCTGGCATCCTGCAAGCTCAGAGGGAAGAGGAGAGTTAACAGAAGGTTTAGGGTGGTCAGATGGGCACAGGAACACGGAGAGTGGAAGCAGGGCCAGGGTTCCTTGGGGGAGAACAGAGAAGCTGTCAGAGAAGCAAGGGATTGGGTAAGGAAGGGCAAAGCACAGAGAGAGCTGGACTTGGCCAGGGATGTTAAGAACAACAAGGAAAGTTTCTACAGGTATGTCAGCAATAAGAGGAAGATGGGGGAAAAGGTGAGCTCACTTCAGAAGGACACTGGAGACTTGGCCATGGAGGACATAGAGAAGGCTGCGGTGCTCAGTGACTACTGTGCCTCAGTCTTCACCAACAAGGGCTCTGTGGTCACACCTTCCAAGTTGGAGAAGGCAAAGGCAGGGACTGTGAAAAGGAAGATCTCCCCACTGTAGAAGAAGAGCAGGTTCGTGACCATCTGAAGGTGCACAAGTCTGTGATAGCTGATGGGATTCATCCACAGCTCCTGAAGGAACTGGCCAAAGAAGTTGCAAAGCCTCTGTCCATCATATTTGAAAAGTCTTGGCAGTTTGGAGAAATCCCCACTGACTGGAAAAGGGGAAACATCTCCTATTTTCAAGAAGGAAAAAAGAGAAGACCCAGGGAACTATAGACCAGTCAATCTCACCTCTGTGCACAGCAAGACCATGGAGCAGATCCAAAAAAGAAGGCTCTGCTAAGGCACATGGAAAACAAAGGGGTGATCAGTGACAGCCAACATGGCTTCATCAAGGGCAAATCCAGCCTGACTAATTCAGTAGCCTTCTACAATGTGGTCATGGCATCAGTGGACAAAGGAAAAACAACCAACATCATCCACCTGGACCTGAGCAAAGCCTTCAACAGTGTCCTGCACAACATCCTGATATGGCATGGATTGGATAGATGGACCACTCATTGAGTAAGGAGCTGGCTGGATGGTCAAACTCAAGCTGTGATCAACAGGTCAATGTCCAGATGGAGACCAGTGATGAGTGGTGCTCCCCAAAGGTTGGTACTGGGACCAGTGCTGTTTAACGTCTTTGTCAGCAACATGGACAGGGGCACTGAGTGCACCCTCAGCAGGTTTGCTGATGACACCAAGGTGTGCAGTGAGGTGACACGCTGGAAGGAAGGGATCCATCCAGAGGGACCTTGACAGGCCGGAGAGGTGGGCTTGTGCAAACAGCATGTAGTCCAGCAAGGCCAAGTGCAAGGTCCTGCATGTGGGCCAGGGCAATCCCAAGAACTAATCCAGGCTGGGGGGAGAATGGACAGAGAGCAGTCTGGAGGAGAAGGACTTGGGGGTGATGATGGACAAGAAGTTCAACGTGAGCCAGCACTGTGCACTGGAGCCCAGAAACCACCTGTATCCTGGGCTGCATCAAACGAAGTTTGGCCAGCAGGGCCAGGGAGGGGATTCTTACCCTTTACTCAGCTCTTGTGAGACCTCCACCTGGAGAACTGTGCCCAGTTCTGGAGCCCCCAACATAAGAAGGACATGGACCTCCTGGGGAAAGTCCACAGGAGGCCACAGATGATGGGAGGGCTGGAGCAGCTCTGCGCTGGAGACAGGCTGGGAGAGTTGGGGTGTTCAGCCTGGAGAAGAGAAGGCTCCAGGGAGACCTTAGAGCAGCTTCCAGTGCCTGAAGGGGCTCCAGGAAAGCTGGGGAGGGACTTGGGACAAGGGCTTGTAGTGAGAGGACAAGAGGGAATGGATCAGAACTGGAAGAGTGGAGATATAGGCTGGACATGAGGGAGAAATTCTGGACTGTGAGGGTGGTGAGAGCCTGGCCCAGGTTGCCCAGGGAAGCTGTAGCTGCCCCATCCCTGGCAGTGTTGAAGGGCAGGTTGGATGGGGCTTGGAGCATCCTGGAATGGTGGGAGGTGTCCCTACCCATGCAGGGGGGTTGGGTTTAGATGATCTGTAAGGTCCCTTCCAACTCAAACATTTCTGTGATTCTGTGGCCATAGGTTTAAATGGGCACAAAGAGCAAGAGGATTGGGTCTGCAGAGACTGCCCAGCACTGCTGGGCTAACAAATGGCTCTCTGAGCCCAGCACATTATGTTGCCCTCTGTCCTCTGTGTTCACTTACAGTTCTTGACTTGTTTTTCTTTCTCCTTGAACAGACTGGATTCCTGCCCAATGTGTTCAAAGTCATGTCTCACCGGCCTGCTGAATTCAGAGCTTTTTTTGCTTATTACAATACCATCATGAACAAAGACACAGGTAAACCACTCAACCACCTCAGAATTGCCCTTTGCTTTGTATAGGTGAAGTTTCTCGAAGTGGCATTTCCAGTATCCTCAGATGTGTTGCCTCACTGCGCCTCCTCCCAGCCTGGCAGGACAGCTGCCAGGGGCTGGAACTGTGCAGCTGCTTCTGACTTCCCTCCTATTGTACACAGCTTCATACTCGTACAGTTCTGGTTAAAAAGCGGCTCTGAAGCCAGGCTCTGCTGCCTCGCTGCGCCCTGTCGTGACAAGGAAAGGCCGGGCAGGAGGAGGAGCCGGGAACCGAGGGTCGGGATGGGCGCCCGGGGGGGCTCTGGTTGCACAGGTCCTGAGCCCGGTGGGCAGGGAGGGTCTGGCAGTGGCGACCGGGCTGGATTTTCCAGGCAAGTCCATCATGGGACAAGGCTGATCCAAACTCAAACTGGAGGTCAGTCAGGTTGCAGCTCAGCAGGGTCAGGCAGCCTCTGCTCCCAGGGGAGCAGCAGGTCGGGCTGAGGGTCCTGCAGCTCGTCCCTCGCAGCCGGGAGTGCTGGGGGGGCTGCGCCCTGGGCGCCCAGAGCCGCGGCTGGGTAGGGGTCCGTGCTCTCAGACTGAGCCGGGGGTCTGTACCCCACGGCTGGGTGTGGGTCTGTGTCCCCAGACTGAGCGGGAGTCTATGCCCTGCGGCAGCCAGGGGGGACGAGGTCAGTGCGGCGCTGGGGCAGTGGGTGCCCGGCAGGGGAGGGCTGCCCTGCAGGGAGTTCTGCTCAGCTCTCCAAGCAGTGTCAGGGCTGCCTGTTGCTCCTTCACACTTCTGTGGTGCAGGGCAACGAGGGACCTCTTCTTATTGCTTTTGCTCTGAGGGTCTGTTAGTAAAACTAGGGTTTTCACAGAATCACAGATTTATGGAGGCTGGAAAAGACCTCTGAGGTGATCAAGTCTGGCCTATGACCTAACACCACCACATCAGCTAGACCAGGGCAGTAAGTGCCACATCCAGCCTTTCCTTGAACACTTCCAGGGATGGTGCATACGCCACCTCCCTGGGCAGTCCATTCCAATGTCTGATCACCCTTTCTGTGAGGAAGTGCTTCATAATGTCCAACCTAAACCTCCCCTGGAGCAGCTTTAGGCCATATTTTGTAAATAAGCTGTTATGTGTAGACTGCTCTTCCTGCTTATGGGAGATGGGGGCTTGGGAGGAGCATCTGAGCATGATCTGGAGGCAGGGAGCAGTGCAGCTTTGTGCCTCTCCCACATGGTACAGGCAGTTTCTGTGTGAAGCTTTCTGCCTTGCTTGTGTTACTGTAGGGAATCCATGTCCCTACCTGTATAAGGGTCTGTTTTTCCCTCCTGTTTCTCATATTTCCTTCCTGATTTGAAGAGTAGGAGTGTTTTGGAACCTACCCTTTTCAGCATCTTACCTGCAGTGTCACCCTCCTGACCACATCTTACATCCGTCACTGTCAGCAGGTGCCTCATGAGCAACTGTCCAGGTAAATTGGTCCCATGGATGATCATAGCATCCCAGAATGGTTTGGGTTGGAAGGCACCTTCAAAGCTGATCCAGTTCAACCCCTTCCCATGGGCAGGGACACTTCCCACTAGACCATGTTGCTCCAAGGCCCATCCAGCCTGGCCTTGAACACTCCAGGGATGGGACATCCACAGCTTCTCTGGACAACCCAGGCCATTGTCTCACCACCCTAGATTAAAACATTTTCTCCTTATCTAATCTAAACTGACTGTATTTCCATTTAGAACTGTTGTCCCTTGTGTGATTTAGGAGCTCTGGTCTGTCTGCATGTTCTCTGGAGGTCTGTCTTCTGGGCTGTTGTCCAGCTGAGATAGAACTAATTCTTCACAGTAGCTAGAGGAGCTTTGTGTTCTGTATTTAGGATGGGATATGTTAATGAGAAGAATGTTGATAATCTACTGTTGTTTTTGGTTGTTGTTAAGAAATCAAGGACTTCTCAGCTTCCCATGTCTTGCTAGTGTGTGGGAGTACGTGAAGCTGGGAGTAAGCATAGCCAGAGCAATGGACCCAAAATGGCCAATGGAATATTCCACATCATACAAAATCATGCTCAGTATATAGATGAGGGTTGGCTGGGAAGCTCAGTCTCTTCCAGGACTACAGTTTCAGGATTTTCTCTCCTCTGGGATCACTAGCCAGGTGTCATGGTCCACTCCTCGGTGGACACTGACGGTTCATTTCAGCTGTGATTCTGAAGTGCAAAAATGAAATGGCAACAGGTCCAGTGAGTTATCAATACACAATGACTTTATTGGTCTTGCCTGAAAAGTGGTATGTGATAGAAAGGAAGAAAAATAGGAAAGATGAGGTAAAAATGGGGGGAAAGAGGATAATAGCTACCACCACAGGTCCAAAGGGGTATCTATGGTCCTGAATCCAGAAGGCATTCCTCTGCTTCTTCGATCATCAGGATCTCTTCGTGGGGAAGATCTTCAAAGTTCAGTTACTAAGGAACCATCTTTTATGCTGGGTAGCACACCTTGCTCCTCCTTGGACCCACCTCCATTCCACCTCTGTCCTGTGGAAATGTGCCAGTCTCCACCTGTCTGGAGTGAAGCTTCCATGCATGCCCAGAGAGGAAGGAGTGTCTGAAGCGTGGCCAGCTTTGGAGGCAGGTGGCTTCTTACCAGGAGGTGTGGTTTTGTATTATAATAACAATATAATGTTTTTGTATTATAATAACATTTTAAGTTCAACTGAGGCTTCACGGGTGTTGGCGCAGCAAGTGTGATCCATCTTCCTAGACAGCAGTTCTTCTCTTTGCTGCTTCAGTAGAGTAGTCCTGTATCAGGTACCAGCACTGTCCGAACCTGACTCTGTTCTCCATGGTTTCTGCATCTGCAAGCCAGTTCAGCAAGCTACTGCAAACTCATGTCGAGATGTTAGTCCAGATTTTGGGGTCTAGTCACTGATGACAATGTTGAGACAATACTGATCTTTTGATCGACTCCTACACCAGGGATGGGCTGGGCATTGGTCAGCAGGTGGTGAGCAGTTGCATTTTGCATCACTCGTTCGTATATTCTATTATTACTTTTTAAATTTCATTTAATTTAAATTACTGAACTGTTTTTATCTCAACCTGTAAGTCTTCTTACCTCTGCCCCTCCCGTTCTGTCCACCATCCCTGAGACAGGGCAGCGTGAGTGAGGGGCTGCATGGCTCTGGTGCCAGCTGGGCTGGAGCCACAGCAGCGGTGCTGCCACAGCTGCCCCCAGAGCCCTCCGTCCTGCTTCCACAGGGATACTTGCTGGGGGGGGCCTTTTTTACAGCCAAGTGTGCCAAATCCTTTGTTTTCCCTGTAGGGCGACTCAGCAAGGCAGACAAAGAGCTCATCATTGTGGCTACCAGCACTGTGAATAGATGTCCCTACTGTGTGGTTGCACATGGTGCACTTCATCGGATCTATTCCAAGCAGCCAATGCTGGCTGACCAGGTCAGTGGGGGTCACAGCAGCATGTGCCCACCTCCTTCCCATGGTCCCTCTGGAGGTGGGAATTGCCCCTCTCGTGTGTGTGCTTTCTCACCTCAAATTTTTATCCTTAACCTATATTCTGAACCTTTCATATATGTGGTTCCCAGCATCCTTGAGCAATTTTGACATGTTTGGGGCTGTACCTCAATACCTGGCTTACCAGGTTTGTTGGTGAGCAGTCAGACCAGTAGCCAGTGGGTGCAGGACCTCGAGGTGGGGGTCTGTATGTCACCATCCACTCTCTGGGCAACATGCAGGGTGGGATGGCTGCCTTGCAGAGTATTCATCCTGCTGTCCATAGCCTTTGCTGATTTAATCTGGTCTCTGGAGAAACTTGCTACCAATGGGGAGCTTAACATCTTGGTGGCATTGGTCCAGTTCAAGAACTCTTCCATGGCCTGCCCAGCAAAACTGCTGTAGTCCCTGAGATAAGACAGGCAGTAAAAATGATGAGTCCCTTGTCTGACAGCAGCCAGTTCATGTGGTTCAGGTGCTGAGTAAGATCCTGTGTCCTGCCATCTCTTTGGTGTGTGGTCAGTCAGTCAGCCTGTGAGCTGGGTCCACCTGTGCTCAATCCATCTGTGCTACCTCTGGTTTCTACGTCCTCACAGGTCATCGTGAACTGGAAACTGGCTGATCTGAGTGACCGGGAGCTGGCCATGCTGGAGTTTGCACTTGCCATCTGTCGAGCTGAGAACGTGACTGAAGAACATTTCCAGAAGCTGGAGAGGCACGGGTTTGACCGTGAAGATGCCTGGGACATTGGCATGATTTCGGCTTTTTTTGCCATGTCGAATCGCATCGCTCATTTAATTGACCTGCGCCCAAACCCGGAATTCTGTGCCATGGGCAGGATGCCCCGTGCAGAGAGGGAGCAGGAGGAAGCTGAGCACACCTGATGTGGCTCTCTTGAGAGCATCCGAGAGATTGATCAAGCTGTAAATTCTCAAGCTCGTGTGGCTTATTTTTCCATGTGTAAAAGTGTTCAGCTGATGCCAGACGGCAGCAGGAGCGCTGTGTGCTTCCCCGTCCCCTGGGGACTCTGTCCCCAGTGTCACAGCTCGCTCCCGTGCTCTGGCACGGCCGAACGACCGCGGCTGTG
>NW_009954615.1:88755-97926 GCF_000747805.2 Chaetura pelagica
CAGGCAGCAGGCACGGGGAGAGCGACCAGAGAGGGCTGCCCTGCGCGGGCTGCCGTCCCCACTGCCCAGCCGCGCTCCCGGCTCCTCTGCGGTTTGTCCTAGGGGAGAGGGGGATAAACTGGGGCACGAGGTTGAGGACAGAGCGATGGAGCCATTTATTTAACCCCTCAAAAGTGTTCATAGCCGATGTCCTCAGAGGACAGTTTCTGTTTGAAATGTGACAGTTGTTTATTAATTTACGATGCCTTGGATTTTTTGGGTCTGCACAGACAAATGGGCTGAAGGGTGTCCTGCTGTGTGCCGGTGCATAGACAACAGCAAGTGACAGTTGAACTCATCGAGGGTAAAAGATGTCCTGGCACTGCAGCTCAAAGCAGAGCAGCCCATTCAGAGAGATCTGTGTGTCTGCATCTTGCTGTGTGCTTGTATGTCCAGGTTTCTTGGCAGAAAGACCTGGCAAGCTAGAGTGGTCTCAACAGTGTCTTCAGTTTGGATGGTTGGAACTGATGTCTTTGTTACATTTGTCTAGTCAGCTTTTCTGCTTTCAGTGAGTTTTCATCAGAACAGACTTCTGATTTCCATGAACATCTGAACTAATGACAGTTTTGCCAAAGTTGTGCTGTGGAGTCAGGTTTCCATCCCTTATTTGTTCCTCTGTTTTTAGAAGAGGACAAAGTTAAGCTCTAGGAATTTATTAAAACTGTTTTCAGGTGCCTGTTGCTGGAAAGCAGTTTCCTCTGTGGATCCCCAGATAGGGGCATAAGGTCCCTGAGGCAAGGGATCCACTCTTGTGGCCATGTGGGATCACTGCTGGCTCAATCACAAGGAATAAACTGGAAAAGTGCCAGGTGTTCTGTACTGGTGTGGGAAGTGTCAGCTGCAGTTGCAGTACAGCTGCCATTTAAGATCATTTGTACAAGTTTTGGACAAAAGGTATAGTTCTGCATTCCTCCCACCTCCCTTGCCTGATGCTTGTGAGACTGCATCGTGAGCTAAACCAGGGACCTTAGCTCTCCCAAACCCAACCCACCAGAAGGGTTCCTGTGCCAAAGGGCTGAGTCCATAGACCTGGTGTTCTGCTTGGCCCAGCACACCACCGGGGGTGTTGGGTAGGGTTAGGACCACAGCACTGAACCTGTTGCCTTAATGCCAAATCAAACAGCCCAAACTTTGCTGTCCTGCGCAGGTCTGTGGTGGTTAGGCTCAGCTCAGGCCACTCACAGGCCTGCCCAAACCCCTGCTATTCCGACCCATCCTGGGCCTTGGAGATGCCTGGTCTCCTGTAGCCTCTCTGAAGGAAAGGCACAGTATCCCCGTGTCCTTGTGCTTGCCCCTTCTGTCAGCTTCTTGCTTCTGCAAGCACTGTTCTGGGGTGTGGTGGGGATCTTGCCTTTGTGCTCTGTCTTCATTGCCTGTGGGGAGCTGCTTCTCCAGGGCTCATTCTGGGGACCCAAGGTCACTGGGGCACACGGCCCTTGTGCCATAACCCTGCTCTGCTGGTCAGAGGTGCTGCGATGCTGGGGAGTGCTTGAGCTTTCCTGGAGCTTTCATGGAGCTCAGCTCTGCTTGGGTAACAGGACAGACTTCACTGGCCATCACTGTACATTGTCAGGCCTCACCACCATCCGTGAGCCCAGAACACACCCATACCTGTGAGGCTGGTGCAGAGCTACCCAGCCTTCAGGCAGCTGATGTTTCTGTGCCAGTGGGAACCCCTGTGAATCCTCTGCAGACATCTCTCTGGTCTCATTCACAAATAATGTGTATCCTGGACAAGGTCTATCATTTATTTTTTTTCACTGTGAGAGCTGTATATGGAGACAGAAGTGTTTATGGGATTTTTTTGGTTGTTTTTTAGTTTTGGTTTGTTTTTTTTCGGGGAGGGGGTTTGTTTTGTCTTGGGTTTTTTGCTTTGGTTTTTTTTTAAGGAGGCAATGTCCTTGAAACAGTAATTCCTGGAAGTTGTTCTGGTGTTGGCAAGTGAATTAGGTGATGCAGTAAGATACTAAATCTTGCTCCAGACTTTAGTTTGTCCTCAGAATAGTAATGATAGTGTGGTTTAATGTCTGTTGTGAAATATCTCCTAAAAAGCATGGATAACGATTAGCCATGTTCTTAGCCTGAGTCTCTGCTTGTGCCCAGTTTAGACTGGTGCAAGTGCCTGCTGCTGCCTTTGACCCTCCCTCCTGTAACTGCACCACGGCATGGAGAAAACAACACCTTTTGTCAGAGAACTCATTTTCTTTGTGGTGAAAAGCATGATGTGTCTGATAGCAATTCCCTGGCTTCATGCTTTTTTAAAACCAAAAACTTTTAAATCTGAACTTCATAAGCTTCTAGTGAAAAAATTACTCAGTTGCAGACAGGCTAGATATTTTAAATAAAACTTTGAATCAGTCTCATTTCTGCCTTCAACATTTACTGCTTCATGCTGTTGTGATGTAGAAAAAAGCATGCAGTCAGCAGAGCTGCTTGAGTGGTTGGGCTGTTGTGGAAGGGTGCTATGCTCTAGAATTTGGCTTTAAAATTCTGCTTCTGCAGACACAGACTGAATATCATCTTGATGCTGCTTTTGGGTGGATGCCAAGCTGAGCAGCAGTCCAAGTCAGCGGTAGGGAGGAGATGAGGACATTGTGCATCTTCACTATGAAGGAGCTACTGGTTGCTACAGAGCTGTCTGCCTGTCACATAGCAGTGGTACAGCAGAGGTGGCATCTGGAAGGGGCCCAGGGAAGTGTTGTGGTAGGTGATGGGGAAGGAGCTGGCAGGGCTGTTCCCCTGTGCTGCCCCTGTAGGCAGGGTGAGTGCAGTGATGGGGTAGGAGCTGGCTTGGTTGCTGCAACTGTGAGCAGTCTGACCTGGGCAGCCTGTGCTCCTTCTCAGGGCAACCTCCACAGACCCTGCAGCTCACAGAGCTTTCCAGCTGGTCATCTGACACCTGAGCAGTGGACTGCCAGGCCACGGAACACCCCAAAAGTGTTGCCAGTGAAGGGCAGAGGGAGACCACGATACGGGCGCAGTTGTGTGCGAAACCTGCAGCAGAATTTCCACTTGCTCTTCGGTGCTGTTATCTTTCTTTTTTTTTCTTTTTTGCTGCAATATTAGGCAAATATCCTCACATGAAAAAAGCAGTGGGTTTCATGCCAGGGCTTGATTCTTCTTTTCTCCCAGACTGGAACCACTGGGCTCATGCACTGCACTGCAGTGATGAGCCAAAATACTGTCAACAACTGCTGAAAAGCCCAGGGATGTGAATACACTTAACTATGATTTATATGATGCCGTCATTGGACCTATGATGGACGTAGCTGTTATAAAACAACCACCTTGCATGTGAAGAAAAAAAGTTAATTAAAAGTAATTAAAGGATAATGTGGTCTGTCCAGCATATGCACCAGCTGTGCATTAATTAAGCCATCAGCCAGGCAGGGGAAGAGTCGTCATCCCTCAAAAAGGAATTTGAGAAGTCAGCTTCCCCAGAATAAAACAATGTGCTGTTTTCTTCTACATTTTTCAAGAATGGGTATCTGCAAAAAGGCAGTAAAAATACAGACTCTACTGCAGATTCTGTGCAGTGTCAAGAGGGAGCCAAGCTGAGTAGTGGTGAAGCTGTGTTCCTTTGAGGACAGAGAATGGAGGTTAGCTGGATGTACACAAAAGTAATTTTTTTTACTATATACAAATGTTTCTGCTTTTCTTTCCTCCCCTGCAGGTCAGTGTTGACTGTTGCTTGTGAACAGACTGAAGTGCTGCTTTTTGACCCAATATCTTCAAAGCACATCAAAACTCTCTCTGAAGCTCATGAAGACTGTGTAAATAATATCAGGTAGGTTGGAAATTGTAAAGACCTCGTGTTTTGACTTACCGTAGATCCTTCTCTCATGACAGTGTCGTAAGTTTTTGTTATGTGCTGTCCTGGGGACAGTGGGCTTTGTGAAGCCATTGGGCTGCAGTTTGCTTTGTGCCATTATCCTTTTTGGTATTGGAGAAATGGAAAGGTTGGAAACAGGAGAAGGAGGAATCTGAAAGGGATCTTTGTGGTATAAAGTGCTGAGCAGGTGGCTTCGTTGCAGGAGGAGCTGCAGGTTGTGGTAGGGTAACAGTGTTAAGGAACCATCACCTGTTTTAACTGAAAGAGCTCTGAAGGAGTGTGGTAAATCAGAGCATAACCAGTGGTGTGGGACTCATGTTTGACCTGAAGGTCTGAGACTGCAGCAAGATCAGATAATTATATCAATTTAGGAGGAAATGCTTCCTTGGGAGGGTGGCGAAACCCTGGCCCAGGTTGCCCAGGGAGGCTGTGGCTGCACCATCCCTGGAAGTGTTGAAGGGTAGGTTGGATGGGGCTTGGAGCAGGTGTACCTGCCCATGCAGGCATTGGGAACTAGATGATCTTTAAGGTCCCTTCCAACTCAAACCAGTCTGTGATTCTATGATGAATATGTGTGGTATTTTGAATTGGAACAGTAATTTCCGTAGTTGGATGGACATTTCCAACAAAGATTGGCTGCTTCAAATGTCGGGCTGATGTAGAATTGCTGGGAAAGTGAAATGGCTTCTGCAGTTCCGCTTGCACGTTGTCTTTGTGGTTTAAATCCTGTGCTTCTCCGGATGAAGTGGTAAACAACAAGCACAGGAATCATCAGTGTTCTTGTCATGTAATGTTTCTCCTTTTAAGTTCTATTATTTGTAGCTTTTCTGGGTCTGAGGATACAGTTTCACACATGAACTTAAGACACTTCTTAATCTTGTGGACAATATCGCAGCTTCTGTACTCAGATTCTCAAATAAAATAAATAAATAAATAAATAAATAAATAAATAAAACAACCAAAGACCAAAATGAAAACAACCCAAAAGCCAAACTCAAACTAAGAAATGGAGAAGCAATCTAAGCATTTCCTCTCAAAAGAGCTGAAGAAATGTGGGGTGACAGGGTCTTCACATGTTTACGAGATATATTGATGTTTCTCACAAGCTGCCTGTCCTTTCTAGAAGAGACTGAAGTTCTGCATCAGTTGGATTTCTTTCAGAAGAGCTGAAGTAAAACCTGGAGCTCTCTGACACAAATGGAGGAAGGGATGTTGAGAACATGTGTTACTGTTAGGAGATACAGCTTTTCACATGTCTTGCATACCAGTGGTTGTTCTTTACCTGTGCTTAGGTTTTAGATGGAGCTGGGTGAGGAACAGAGCTGTGTTACCAAGATAGGAGAAGGCAAAGACAAAACGGATTTATTGAGATTTCTGTAAATCTCTAATTCAGTATCTGATCTTTACATTCAGACTGCTCTTGCCAGGGATTCAGGGGAGTGAGTGTGGATCGTGTTGGATGAGAAGCATTCTATGCAGGCTTCTCAACCCTGACCCGCAGGCTCCCTCTGTTGCTGCCAGGGGTGCTAGTCTTGACAATGTATCTCATTGCTTAGTTGAGAAAAGCTTTGAAACTTCTTTCCACTTTTTTCTCTTATTCATAGGTTCTCCTTTCTTTCCACCTTGGCTGTCTGTGAGGCTTAGTAAGTCCATTCTTGGTCCTTATATGTCTTTACTCTGCATAGTTTATTTTACATGAAAGTGCCAGTACTACCTCCAAGCAGATATAACTCTCAGATCTACTGTTAGTCAGCAGACTAAGGTACTTCCTTGCACTGTGTAGTAAACTTTCTGCTTTCCTTTGAAATCTTTCTTAAAGCTTTTATTTTGTCTTTATAGAGTAGTGGCACCTTTTCCACAGTTTACCTGCATGTTACCACTTTTTGCTGCTAGAAACTTGGTACAAGGAACTCAGCTGTATTCTGTAACACCTGGTTAATAGAGCATTACCTGGGGTACAGCTTCTGCTTAATGAGCAGGACTCCAGGCTCTATACCACTGCAGAATTCCTTGTAATAAGCAGCAAAGATAAATACTCTTACTGCTGTGTCCTGCCACAGGTGCCTCATATGTGTGTACGAGCAGGGAGGTGTGTAATGATCCTCTTCCAGTAGACTCCTGGTCGCTGGGCATTGGTGTATAGTTACCTGAAGCAGATGGTGTTTTCCACTGGAATTTGGTCAGGTTTTGAGCTTAAGCCTCTGCTGTGGCACAAATGTGTTTCAAGGAGTATTTAATAGTGTTTTTAAAATTTGCTAGCTTAGTTTGGGGCCCTCTAGTGGGTTTTTGTTGCTTCTTTTATGAGGTAGGAAGACAAGGAACAATTAATCTCTATAATCTCAGTCAGTTTTACATGCCTGAGTTGTATGCACTGTCAATTACCTGGTTTTTACACTAATCCTAGACTACCTGGTCATTTTCTATATGAAAGATGTTCAGCACCATTTGTATCTCCCTGCTTCTTCTGAAACCTGTTGTGATGGATGGAGCAGGGTTACCTGTAGCATCCACAATAGAGGCAAATGATGGTCTTATAGGGGCAAGATATGTACTCTGGTTTGCTTCTGCCCTTGGATTATTCCCATTGTGGCTGGTTTCCAGTTTTTCATTGGAATTGTTGCTATTTTTATATGATGTAGCCTGGTTCTAAGTCTAAAAGATAGGATGTTTCTAGAGGTGACTTACCACATGACTCTGTGGAGGTAGTTCTTGCCTTGGTGTTCTTGTGTAGCTACTTCTGGTGTTTTTCAGATAGGTTTTATTTTCCTTTTTTATGTCACATACAGATTTTTTCCTCAAATGTCTTCATCCAACATGAATTGCAAACATAAACCAGAAATTCTTTTGTCCTTCTAAAAACAAGGGCATGCATAAATTGCAGTGGAAATGGAGTATGATAAACTTTGTTCTCTGTAATGCGAACTAAATAGTTTTAACCAGTAATTTTCTCAGTGAACAAAATTTGTCTAAGTATGCCTTCAAACAAAGTCTTGTCTTCACTTGGTGTTTCTGAAAAATCTGGTGTTTTCTGCAGTAACATCTGGACTCAGTTCATTACCTAGCTATGCCTTTTTAGTGCTGAGTCAAGCCCTTCTATCCCTTTCTGCCTGATAGAGTGCTTTTATATCAGATATTGTTCTGTAGTCACCTGAAGGTTTTCAAGCTCCCTCATGCTCCTTCAGGCAGGGGTGATACATACATTGGATTTTTGGCTGAAGACCAGAGATTGTCTTGGTAGAGAATTACCACCTGAACAGGCTAAGTACTTCATCTGATCAGTGCAGTGATCCAACTAGTATGACCCATATTCTTTTACACTTCCTCATTTTCTCCTAGTATGGCATTAGTGAGATCTGTTAAGGGAACAGGGGCTCAGGACCTGCTGAGTGGGGGTCACACACGGTGTACATGGAGCACTGTGCATGGGATGCAGATTCACCATATGGATCTGCAGGTCTGTCACTGCCCTGTGCTATGCCGAGCAGTAGGCTTGCTTTTCTTGTAGTACTTTGAGTTAAACAGGATTTTGTGTTATATTGTGATTCAAACTCAAAGCCCCAAATGCACATCTGTATTGAAGGAATCCATGAACTTGGGTAGCCAGTGACACTTGGGCAGCAGCTGCTTCCAAAGATGATCTGAAATTCTCATCCTGGACAGTGCTCTGCCCTTGCATTGTGGGATACATACTTGCTTTAATGCCTGTGAAAGGCCCTCTGCCTGCTTCCTGAGCTGTGCTACGCAGGAAGGAAAGGCAGAAACATGGGGGCAAAAGCCCCCTGCCCTTTGGTAGAGGCTGTTGAGGCTGTGCAGGTGGCACAAAGCCTTCCTGGCTGCAGGAGGTCTGAGAAGCTCGTGGCTCGGCAGCTGCAGCAGGCAGTGCTCCTGGGGCACCATGGAGCTGGATAGGCTCCAAGCAAAGGATGGGCAAAGGTGGAATGAAGTTCAGGGCCGAGGGAAATGTGCAAACAGTGGCAGTATTCAGATGTACATCCTAGTACCTGTTTCCCAGATAGCAGTGCCCTGTCCAGTGCCAGTAAAGCAGGACTGCATTGCATAGATAATCCATGGGATTAAACCTCTGGAGC
This sequence comes from Chaetura pelagica, assembly GCF_000747805.2. Taxonomy (NCBI): domain Eukaryota; kingdom Metazoa; phylum Chordata; class Aves; order Apodiformes; family Apodidae; genus Chaetura; species Chaetura pelagica. The sequence continues at coordinate 96,715 of NW_009954615.1, forward strand.
AGCAGTGTGTCTGTTGGTCTTGAAGCTGGGGCCAACTCCAAGCAACAGAGGTCTGGTTGGGAAGAGGTCCTAGAGATCTGTCATCTGTAGGAACCTTCTGGTGACTGCAGGGCTTGGGGTGTCCTCATCACCTCCTAACAGGGCCGTGCTGTGCCTCCAGCACTAGTGAATCTATAGGATCCCAGAATCCACCCCTGGAGGCTTTGCCTTTGCTGGGGGTCAGGATCTGGGGGTCAGGATCTGGGGAGAGCTGTCTGTAGGTGTGAAGCAGAGCATTGTCCCCATGGGGGCATGGGCTTCTGTGTGAGCATTTCCACTGGTTCTTTGGTGGTTGTGTGGTGTTTGTGATTCATTAAAAGAAACAAAGTACCAAAAAACTTCTGCTCTGCTCCTGCAGTGTAGGAGCTACTACAGAGGTACTGCTGGTTCATATCCCAGCAGGACTGTTTTAAATGAAACTGGTTTATTGGCAAATGTTTTGCTGTATGTTGATTTTTATAATTTTTTTTATGGACACTCTGTTTATTTCTGTGCCACCTTAAATTCCAGTTTAAGAATATTTAAGTTAGGAAAGGCACTAAGCAGCCACAGAATGTCTGTCCCATTTTCAGGTTTCTAGATAATCGGCTGTTTGCAACTTGCTCTGATGACACTACAATAGCACTTTGGGATCTGAGAAAGCTGAACACAAAAGTGTGCACTCTACATGGTCACACCAGCTGGGTTAAGAACATCGAGTATGATACCAACACAAGGTTACTAGTAACGTCGGGGTTCGATGGAAGACCCATATTCTTTTACACTTCCTCATTTTCTCCTAGTATGGCATTAGTGAGATCTGTTAAGGGAACAGGGGCTCAGGACCTGCTGAGTGGGGGTCACACACGGTGTACATGGAGCACTGTGCATGGGATGCAGATTCACCATATGGATCTGCAGGTCTGTCACTGCCCTGTGCTATGCCGAGCAGTAGGCTTGCTTTTCTTGTAGTACTTTGAGTTAAACAGGATTTTGTGTTATATTGTGATTCAAACTCAAAGCCCCAAATGCACATCTGTATTGAAGGAATCAATGAACTTGGGCATTGTGGGATACATACTTGCTTTAATGCCTGTGAAAGGCCCTCTGCCTGCTTCCTGAGCTGTGCTACGCAGGAAGGAAAGGCAGAAACATGGGGGCAAAAGCCCCCTGCCCTTTGGTAGAGGCTGGTGA
>NW_009954615.1:98090-105669 GCF_000747805.2 Chaetura pelagica
GGCAGTGCTCCTGGGGCACCATGGAGCTGGATAGGCTCCAAGCAAAGGATGGGCAAAGGTGGAATGAAGTTCAGGGCCGAGGGAAATGTGCAAACAGTGGCAGTATTCAGATGTACATCCTAGTACCTGTTTCCCAGATAGCAGTGCCCTGTCCAGTGCCAGTAAAGCAGGACTGCATTGCATAGATAATCCATGGGATTAAACCTCTGGAGCAGCAGTGTGTCTGTTGGTCTTGAAGCTGGGGCCAACTCCAAGCAACAGAGGTCTGGTTGGGAAGAGGTCCTAGAGATCTGTCATCTGTAGGAACCTTCTGGTGACTGCAGGGCTTGGGGTGTCCTCATCACCTCCTAACAGGGCCGTGCTGTGCCTCCAGCACTAGTGAATCTATAGGATCCCAGAATCCACCCCTGGAGGCTTTGCCTTTGCTGGGGGTCAGGATCTGGGGGTCAGGATCTGGGGAGAGCTGTCTGTAGGTGTGAAGCAGAGCATTGTCCCCATGGGGGCATGGGCTTCTGTGTGAGCATTTCCACTGGTTCTTTGGTGGTTGTGTGGTGTTTGTGATTCATTAAAAGAAACAAAGTACCAAAAAACTTCTGCTCTGCTCCTGCAGTGTAGGAGCTACTACAGAGGTACTGCTGGTTCATATCCCAGCAGGACTGTTTTAAATGAAACTGGTTTATTGGCAAATGTTTTGCTGTATGTTGATTTTTATAATTTTTTTTATGGACACTCTGTTTATTTCTGTGCCACCTTAAATTCCAGTTTAAGAATATTTAAGTTAGGAAAGGCACTAAGCAGCCACAGAATGTCTGTCCCATTTTCAGGTTTCTAGATAATCGGCTGTTTGCAACTTGCTCTGATGACACTACAATAGCACTTTGGGATCTGAGAAAGCTGAACACAAAAGTGTGCACTCTACATGGTCACACCAGCTGGGTTAAGAACATCGAGTATGATACCAACACAAGGTTACTAGTAACGTCGGGGTTCGATGGAAATGTGATCATCTGGGACACGAACAGGTAGGTGGCTGTGTTCATGCTGTCATTTCTAGAAAACAGAAGGGTAGAGTTCTTCTGCAAACTATGGAAAACAGTCCTTGAATGGTGAATGTGTTCTTAAACACTGTGATTAGTTTGTAGCTGTTGTCAAGAACTTAGATCACCTTTATGTAACAGCCCAGTAGCTAAAAAGTTTTTATTGCTGACGTGCCAAAATGTAGCTCTTCCTTTTTGAGAAAGTTACCAGCACTGCTGTGGCAGTTTGAAAAAGTGACCTCTGCCATTTCATTAAAACCTGATTTAAGTAGGATTAAGACATTTTGCACGAACAAGGCTTCTTATCTAATCTTGGAGTCTTCTGGACATTATTAGGGAGTTGGGTCAAACTAATTGCAGCCATTTCTTGTGCTTTCTTTGGTGTGCAGGTGCACAGAGGATGGTTGTCCCCACAAGAAGTTCTTTCACACCCGTTTTCTTATGCGAATGAGGCTGACCCCAGACTGTTCCAAAATGTTGATCTCAACCTCCTCTGGATATCTTCTGATTTTGCATGACCTTGACCTGAACAAATCTTTAGAGGTTGGCAGCTACCCAATTTTAAGAGCTAGGAGGACTGCATCAAGTTCAGGTGAATACTTGTGGAAAATTCTGTGGCAGCTCCTGCAGAAGAGATGTTTTGTGGGATACTCTTAGGTAGAAGAAGAAGGCAGAGGTGGGGTTGGAAGGATTCTGCTGAGGAGCTCCTCAGCAGGGTAGCTGCTCTTCAGGACTACAGGGTCTAGTGCCTGTGGAATTCTGTCACCTCAAGCCAGTCTCTGGCTTTGTTTATCTGCTCTCCAGGTCCTGGAAGAAAAGAACCTTCACCTGTGTTGAGTGAGCCAGTGTGCAAGCTCCTGCAGCTTGCTGATGGCACATGTGCAGTGGTGTGGTTGCTGTTGACAAGCCCACCTGGAAGAGTCATGAGCTCTGCAATGTCACTGCTTGCCTTCTCTTGCTTTTTGGCAGTAACAGCCAAATACTGACAGAAACTTGGCCTTTTGGGGTGTTGGGAGATAATGGGAGTGGCCTGGGGATAAATTTGTTCCCAAGCCTCTAGTAGTGATGATGCCTAAGGAGGAAGGAATGCAGCTTGCCTGCTGCTCCCAACAGAGCTTTTTGTGCTGACAGTGTGGCACAAGCAGAATGGTACCTTTAGGCTCTGAACTGAGCTGTGTTCTCTCAAGATGCCTTAGCCTTTATTTAACCTGAGGAGGGTTAAGTGGGGGATATGTGTGGTCAGCAGGCTGTGCTGAGCTGTGTACTCACCTGACTGGTGCTGTTTTCAGACATCACCTCATCAGGCTCCTCTGGTCCTCGAGCTGTTGGTTCCCCATGTCACCAGAGTGAGTCAGGTCCACTCTCTGAGAAGCACATGTCACGGTCCTCCCAGCGAGAAGGTAGGAAAAGATAAAAAGCACAAAAAAGTCATGGACTTGCCCTCATTGCTTCTAGAAGATGCCAGAGTATGAAAGTGAAAAACTGGTTTTGTCTCTGTGGCTTTGAAAAAATAATGTTGCTATGACTTCTGTTAAACCAGTTAAATATCATTGCATTCCAAAGTTTGGGGATCTAATCAGGTTTTTTTTACAAGAAATCTGGTAACAGCAACAAAATCTCTGCTTTATGTTAGAACATCATTGTTTTTATGTAGTACTGCTCTCTTTTCCATATGGTTGTCCTTGAGCAAAGTTTGTGTGAATGATCTTTAGAGGGTAAAAAACCACAAAAGCAACACAAAAAAAAACAGGCTATGTTTTGCTTTCCTTAGTAATGAGAATATGGATCTGCAGTTTCTCCATGAGGAGTAAGTAACAAAGAGGATGTAGACAGATCTTAAATGTGGACAGAGTGTTTGCTGAAGTTCTGGTTACAAACCAAGTCCTACCTAAGGATAGAGCAATGAAATCTGACAGACCTGTGATTAGCAGGTGTCCTCTGGGTCTAGGGTACACTTCAGAGAGCCTGCATGAACTTGGCGAAGTGGCAGATACTTTGTAAACCACATGCAGTTTGAGATAAGTGTGATGTTAAGTTTTAGCCAATCGAGGCTGTGAGATGCTCAGACACACTTATAAAAGGAGGAAGATTATCTGGATACCAGGCCTGATTTACCTGTGAAGAGCTTTCTAGGGGTGAGAGGGGAGAAGGGAGGTGAGCTGTACACAACTGAGCAGACCTTGAAAGGGTTTGGAAAGGAACTTGTACAAGTTCAGGAACCAGCAGTTCTTACAAAAAAACCCCACCCTTTAGACTTTGTTTTAATGATAATGAAAAGTGTATATGCGGAAGGTTAACTCTGACTTAGTTGGCAAGATGCCGTGATTTAATGCAGATCTCTAAAGGCAAATTCCAAGAACAAGCTGTTTGAAATCAGGAGCGAGCCCATTGGCATTGGCTCTGGTCTTGCTCTCTCTTTTGGTTGGTCCTTTCATAAAGGTGCAGGCTGTTCCAGCAGGCAAATGCAGGTGTCACATCTGTGACTGAGCAGGGGTGGAGACCAAGTTATGGACTTCACTGAGACTTTCGGTTGATTTCGCCTTCCAGGTGGATCTCCGAGAAATAGTTTGGAGGTCTTAACACCAGAGGTTCCTGGAGAAAGAGACCGAGGCAACTGCATCACTTCACTACAGCTGCATCCCAAAGGGTGGGCAACGCTTTTGCGCTGCTCAAGTAACACGGACGACCAGGAGGTAAAACGGGTTTGTTTTTTAAGAAACATGATGAGTAAGCTGCTCCTAAGCTGCTGTGAAAATAACCTCATGGCACATTTCTGCATCTGCCTTAAACTGCCAGATCACTGGCCCGAGTGTGAAGAGCCCCAGGCACACTTCAGTGCCACCACAGTGCCTTGGCCTCAGCTCTCATCCAAAAACTCTGCAACCCACATACAAAGGGTGCATCAGTGATCTTCCTGGCAGAATCCATCCCAAGCTTTTACTTGAAATACTGAGACATAAGAGCAGCTGCAGCTTGTCTGCAGCTTGCAGTTTTCACTCCCCAAATCCTGGCAGACCTCAAGACCCCTGTGGGATGATATTTCCCCAGGTGCTGTTTGGGCAGTGCCACATTAATAGCTACTGTGTTGCACAGGAACCCTGTTGTATGACAGACAAGCAGTGTGTAGTGCTCTCAGAAACAAGGCAAAAGCTTCTTCATGAGCTGTGTACACAAAGCAAGAGCCAGGAAGTTGTGTCTGGGAGGACCTGCATTTGGAGAAGTAACTTCCATGTTAAGTCAGAGCCTTCAGAACACCTGGATTGCAACAGATGGTTCTCTTGAAAACACCTTTTTTGCCTAGGGTTATTTCAGAATTACTGCTGTGACAGTTGTGTGGAACTCAGAGATTTAATACTTGTTTTCCAAACCTACAAATAATTCCTTGAGTACTTTGTGGTTGTGGTTCAAAGCCAGCCAGCAGCTCAGTCCCATGCATCCTCCCAAAGGGAAGTGGAACAGAATTGAAAGGGCAAACCTGAGAAAACCCATGGATTGAGATACAAGCAGGTTAATATGCAAAGCAAAACCCACAGACGGAAGCAAAGCAAAGCAAGGAATTCAGTCAGCACTTGCCACCAGCTGGGAGGTGTGGAGCCCTTCCCAGGACAGCCAGGCTGCCTCCCCGTGAGGATCCCCTGGGCAGACCAATATCACCACTACAAACATCCTCTCTTCCTCCTTCTTCCCCAGCTTCATCTGCTGAGGATGGTGTCATGCAGTGTGGAATGTCCCTTTGGTCAGCTGGGATGGACTGTCCCAGCTGTGTCCCCTCCCAGCCCCTGGTGCACCCCAGGCCACTGGCTGGTGGTGTGGCCTCAGGAGCAGGAGAGTCCTTGACCCTGTGTGAGTGCTGCTGAGCAGAAGACAGCACCCTATGTTGTGGCAGCTTTCAGCATAGATCGCAGACACAGCCCCTGCCAGCAGCTGTGATGAAAGATAACTCAGTCTCAGCCAAAACCAGCACATCCACCAATAATAAGTTAATTTTATAGCTGATGTCAACTGGGGTAGTTTGATTTTGGGTTTGGTTTGGGTTGTTGGGGTGTTTTTTGTGCTCTTTCTTGAAGAAAGCCACTCTTTGTAGTGGTGTCCTCTCACAAATGTTCAGAGGACTGGGTGGAAGTCTGGCAGATTTGTTATAAATATTAATGCTAGTTCTGTAAACTTATAATGAAACGGCTGTACAACACAATTTTTAGGAAGTGCAAATATACTGGGTTAGTGAATACTGACACTTGACCTTGTTATCATTTCCTGTAGGCCTGGTGTCATCCTTACTCTCTTCTGTTAGTTAATATTGTTTAGTATTGTTCCCTTCATGTTTATTTCATTGGTCTACAGAGAACAGAATGACGAACACTTCTTTTCTCTTGTGGTTAAAGTTGAAACTTTCAGCACAATATAAAATCCATCATAGAGCTAGTTTTATATTTGTTTGAGATTAGATAATTAGATGTCACATTAAAGTCCCTGGCTGTCTCACAAGTAACAAGCTGGCTATGGAGCTGTTCATAACATTTCTTCAAAAATCTGTTCCCTTTTTTTTTCAGAATCTCTGTCCATTTAAAGTGAAGGGCACAAAATGCCAGTGTTCAAATGCAAATAACAGTAAGCTGAGTTCTACTTTGCTGTAGATTTCATTTAAGTATTACTGAACAGGAGCAGATGCCCAGCCAAAGGATCAGACTTTGCTCTTTCCAGCTAAAAGCTAGATTTAAAAGATTTTATCTGGCATCCATTTAATTTTAAAACAACAGCTCTGGTGCTAGACATTTTTTTGCTTACACAATGTCAGATCAGGAGGAGCCCTGGTCATTCCTGCATTAGGAAACATGCAGTGGGAGGGAGGGAGTGCTGGCGGCACTTGACTTTTCTTTCAATGTTCCTTTCTCTGCCTCTCCCTTTAGTGGACTTGTGTCTATGAATTCCAGGAAGGAGCCCCCGTGCGCCCCATCTCCCCTCGCTGTTCCCTGCGATTGACTCATTGCATTGAAGAGGCCAACGTGGGCCGGGGCTACATCAAGGAGCTGTGCTTCAGCCCCGACGGCCGTATGATTTCATCCCCCCACGGCTTCGGGATCCGCCTGCTGGGCTTTGATGCACACTGCAGCGAACTTGTCGACTGTTTGCCCAAAGAAGCCGGTCCCCTGAAGGAAATCCGTTCCCTCTACTCTCACAACGACGTGGTCCTGACCACCAAGTTTTCCCCAACGCACTGTCAGATCGCCTCGGGGTGCCTTAGCGGACGCGTGTCTCTCTATCAGCCAAAGTTCTAGGCACATCTTGCACCCGCTTCAGATGTTTGTGGGGTTCCCTTCAGTTGAGTCGAGGTGCATTCTTTATGGAATCTCTGCATCCAGCTCAGACCATAGTTTCCATGGTCTTTGGGCACCGCAGTGAAGGCGTTCCCAACCCCACACTGTGTTCCCATCCCCCTATGTCCTTCCCAGCAGACCTCTGCTCCTGCTGATCCTGTGCCATCAAGTCATAGTTCTGGTTTGTTTGTACCATAACACTTGTTTTCATTTCCCGCAGTGCAGCTTGAATGGGCTGTGAGGGGGCAGGGGTGGCAGTTCAGCCAGAACTGGCACAGGCTCCCCAGGTGTAACACCTCTTGGTTCTTCAGCAGCAGCTCCTCTGCTGAGCTGCCACACCTACACTTCCTGGCCCTTTCTGTTGATGGAACTTATACAGTGGATACTGGATAATGAGCTGTTTCTCCTCATAATTAACACAGTTGCTTACTGTGACAAAAAGAAAAGAAAGTTTTGGTTTTGTTTATATATTAAGTTGTTTCTGGTTGTCTACAAAAGTGAGTCGGTTTTTCTTAGTGTTCTGCTGCAGGTAAGACATTAGGTTTTCTCTGCATATATTTGTGTTTATTGCCAGAAGGAAAGGGTTCTGGATGGAAATGTAGCTGCATTTATTCCTCAAATAATTTAGTAGGAAAAGACTGGGGCAGGGAGGCAGAAGTTGAACCTGCCCTGGACCCACTGCAGACAAACTGCTTGGGTGGTTCATGCAGGGGAGTGTCCTTGGTCAGCCTCTTCTGCACAGCATGGACACCTCACTGCCAGGGTTTCTGTTGTAGGGGCCTTTCCACATCAGTTACACAAACCTTCATCCCACATTTGAAACTTAACACTGCAGAATTTTCTGCTGGTGTTGAGTCTATCTCCCCTCTGACTGTTCTCCACCCGTCACCTGCACCATTGCTGAGAGAGGAGCTCACCTAGGATTTGTCTGTGGTATCACCAGATAAGCCTTTCTTGACAGGTACTGTCACTTTGGGGATGGATTAAAAGCATGCCTGTCTAAAGTAAGATCTGTTTGTATTTAACCAGGCTTAGTGTAAGGTGTGAAAAACACTAGTGTTTACCACTAAATCACTAAAGTATGAATACCAAGTTTGACCCCTCAAGGTAATAAGCTAACCCTGTAAACACAGTTATTTCTGTCTTGTCCGTATCAGGTTTTGATATTCTTATAACTTACCTGTTACAAGATTTTTTTTTTGTTGTGTTTCAGTTAGTTTTTGCTGA
>NW_009954615.1:105744-118643 GCF_000747805.2 Chaetura pelagica
CAGGAAACTTTACCTAAATAGGACTGTCATGTTTTGGTGTTCAGATTTACCATCTCCAGTGCAACGGTGTGTGCTTTTTTTAACAGCTGAGTCTCATAGAGCCTGTTGCAAAATATGTGTCTGGGGAAAAGGAGACACCTTATGAAGATGAGGTGGAAAACCATAACATGGCTGGAAAAACATAAGCCTGGTGATCCTCTTGTAGGTTGGAATTTGTGTCTGTAGCATAGTCTGGGTCATGGTGGAGAAGTTATTGAAACTTTTTAAGCTTCTCTGCATTGTGAGGAAAAAACCAAATTCTCTCTTGCATAACTTATTTCCTAATACAAAGCCTTCAATACTGGGTGTTTGGTAATCTGAGAACTAGTTAATTACTCCTGCACTGAATTTTCATCATCTCTAGCAACTGACTGCTAAAGGACTGCATTCTGGTAGTCTGAGTACCTGCAGCTGACAGACTTCCCCTCTTGGGTAACAGCCCTAAACTTCCTATTTTTGTGGGTTTTTAACAGAATTATTTGGTGATGGTGTCTCAGAATATTGTCCCAGCTGGAGGAGTAGGAATGATTTAAAAAGTAAATATACTCAGTAAACTTAAAATGCAAATAAATGCCCATAGGCTTCTCAGATAGCATCTCACAGGTTGAAATGTTCTGTGGCACATCTGAGCAGTTTCATTGATGCTGAAACCATTGTCTCAAAGTCAGAAGTTGACTGGGAAAGTCAAATTAAGAGAGAGGCCCTACTTTCCAAAGGGGGCTGACTCTGAAGTTCAAATGCTCTTTCAGATACTTCTGAATGCCTTTGGAACCATGAACTAGGAACACAATCCATAAAAAGGTATTTTTTCACTTGAGTTAATTGACTAAACCATGAAAAATGGGGCATAGTGACTGAAAAAATAAAATATGCAAGTGTCACTGGGACCAGTTAGAAGTGCATCACTTCATGTGCTCCCAGCTCCTTGTGGGGCAGCTGGTGACCCTGAGCCTCGGGGACAGGCTGGATTTCCTGGGTTGGTAGAAGCAGCCCTGGGGGACTTCCCTGCTCTGTGATTTCAAGCAATAGAAGTGAAGTGTGCAGGAAACTTCACAAGAAGTGAAGTGTGCAGGGAAGATGAGATTTTTATGCAAATGAAGAGCTAAGCTACAAGGAGTTTCTAATTGGCCAAGGCGGGGGCGGGGGGAGAAACCCAAACCAAACCAAGTGTGGGGCAAAGCTGAGCACTGTTCTTGATGGTCATCCAGCAGAAGTGCCAGGTTTGCTGTTCCTGACATGTTCTGAAGGAGAATGCAGTGTGGATGTATCAACACACTTAATTCTCTGCTCTCCCTGGCCCGCCCCTCTGAGTTGTGTCCTGTTAGGAATAAATGAACAAAGCAGTTCTCACCTGTCCCCAAGCGCTCGCCCTCCCCAGGCTGCTCTTCTCTCATTTTGTGTTTCCTTAAACATCATTAAAGGGACTACAGTTAATGATCTGAAGAAACCTTAAATACTGTTCTCACCTGTATTCGCTGTGGAGAAGCAGCACCTGTGAAATCAAAGCAGTTGATGGTCAGTCTGTCTGTCTGGTTTTGGTTTTTCCTGTCATAAATTCCTTGAGCTGGTAGATTGCTTGTAAGTTTAATTCTATGCCTGTTAATATGCACTGAGTGTTACTTTTTTAATTCTACCTCATGAATTGTTGGTTTTTAGGAGAGAATTGTGCTGAAGCATTGGACCCTGGCTCTTCTGCATAAAGAACTGTCACTTCTGAGTGACACATGTCACTGCACCCAGAGCTGCTTGCAGAGGGGCTGCTGGGCAGGGGGCAGCTCTTGATTCTAAAGCTGGCCTGGGTGAGGGGCTTGATGACACGTTGGTGCTTTCCTGACATGTCCAGCAGATGCATTTTGATATGGATTCTGTCCATGTGTGCTGTAGAAATGTTACCTAGTTCTTCTGATGACATTTGTAATAAGTTCGAATTAGAGTAAATAGGTAATCTTAGATTTTGGTAATTTGATTACTCCTTTTCAACAACACTTGGAAATATCCAATGAAAGTTAATCTGTGAAATTTATTTTACGTGTGAAGTTCACGTAACACTTATGAAACAGTATGCAGTAGTTTATAACTGATATGCCTTGCAGTTGCATCTTGATGGAAGGAGTGATTTCCAGTTGTCTCTTTCAATAGTAATACCTTGCCTTATTGAATTAATGAAGTAATTTGTTGGTGAGCTTTGGATTATTTCTAGATAGTCAAAAAAGATTTATCTTACTGTTATGTTTCAAAAGGTGAATTCTTAATCTTCCAGAGCTATATAAAACTGTCTGAAACAAATACAAGAAGGTGTTTAAACCAATAGATGAGAGACTGCACTTAGCAGCCAAGCATGGTGGTGGGTTTATACCAGAGGTTTCTTTAAACTGGGTGACTTTTGACCATGGAAGTGTTGGATCACTTGGTAAACTTTACAGTATTTCTGCTGAAGACAGAGCTCTCTGATTGTAAAGCATGCAGTATGTTTTTTAAATGCATGGTTTCATATTCATTAACTTCTGTAGTAAAAGAATTCCTCCGCTCACGGCATGGCTGATCAGCAGAAGCAGATGAGCTGCACAGTTTAGTTCTCTGCAGGAATCTCAGCGTCCAGCAGCGTCTGCAGGAATCAAACAAGTGTTTGAAGCTAGTAATCCTTTTGTAATAGTCCAGTGACTGTCTGCTGTGGGAGTAAATGCATTTTCTGAGTATTCCATGAATTAGAAGTCGGTTGTTAAATCACTGCAGCACTGTCGGATGTGAGGGGAGGGGGAAAGGAACTATTCATAGGACTATACAATGACATTCATGTATATATGTACTTTTTTGTATGAGGTGTGTGTGTATTTCAGTATATATACAGCCACTTGTCAAATGTGTGTAGTTCAGGGAAAAATGTAACCTCCAAACAGAGCTATTGGGGATAGGAGGAAAAGCACAGTGATAGGGACACACACACTTGTTTGCACTCTTTGGGTCTTGGTAAGGACAGTTGGTTGCCTACTACCAGAATTAGAATGTAAACATCAGGTTTTTCTTGGGGTTTTTTCTTTTGGGGGGGGCTGGTTGATTTTGGTGGTGTGTTTTTTTTTCTTTGTAGGTGGTGTGATTTTTTAATTCTTTTTTTGATTTATTTTTTTTTGTTAAATTTGGGTAACACTGATGTGAGGAAGGTCCAGATACTGTAAAATATGGGTCTGTTGCTCTAGGATATGTGGACTTTTATTAAAAATAAAGAAATACATTTGCCAAATGAAAGCTTTCATAAGTTTACAAGATCCTAAAAACTTGGAGCAAAGTGAGAAAGTCAGCAGACCATAATATTTTTGTCCTGCAGGAAAAACAAACTTCTTGTTTCCTCATCTTGGTCAAAGGTGCATTTTCTTAAGCACTAAAGTATCTTCAGTTAAGTATAAGGTTTTTAATACAAGAACAATTTGTGCATGTAGAGTATTTTGAAATACCTGAGATTTCATAGTAAAAATTGTAGCCTTTTAATACAGCATAGAAAGTATCAGAACTGCTCTGAAAATATTGTACTTACAGCCGTACAGTAACTTACTATTTGTGGACAGTTTCTCTTGCTTGCATAATAAATTAAACATTTAATAATTCAGTGAATTAAAATCTATTTTAATGTATCTTATACTGAGCTCTGCTCTGTTCTGTAATGCTCCCAGGTTCTTCTTGGGTGTTCCCTGCAACCAAGAGGAAAACCCAGCACTTGGGTGTGTTGGCAGGTCTGTTTCCCTCCACAAATCTCTGTGCTTCGGTCCTTTCTGACGAGCGCTCCTGTCAGGAGCAGCAGCTCACTCCTGAAGCCTGGAAAGCAAGACGTACCTTTGGGCGAGTGTGATAACTGCAAACTGAGTGTCATTAACCACCCGGTTACCCGGGACAGTGCTGGGGGATGGGGAGCACTTTCTATTCAAGGAGCCAACGTGTTGCTGCCCTTGTGTTGTTTTGCAGAATGGATCTTGCCGTGGGGAGCAGGCATTGCCCGCAGGAACAGCCCCACACCGAAGGCTGTCCTGCCAGCCCTGGGGCTGAACTGGGCTGAGCTTACCCATAATGGAGGCAGAGCACCAGAGCAGGCAGGGATGAACAGGCTGCCACTCTACCCAGTTCATCTCATGCTGCAAAATTGCAGTTGTTGCTTGCCAGTGCTTGTGGCTTTCTCTTGCCCCCTCATTATACATTGCATAATAAATGAGGGGGAAGCTGCCTCTCCAGTTGTTCAGAGATGCAATGGCATCAGTTTCTGTGAGGGAAGCCCAACTGGACTATCACAGCCTGGCTGATGCCTGAGGTTTATTGCTTAGAGCTGATTCTGGAGCCTGCTGTCTCTTCCAGCCAGGCTCTCATGTCAGACCTGCTGGGAGCTTCTTGCCTTTACAGTAGTTTACATTCCTGAGCACAAGCCTGTGTTCTTGCTGCCTCCCTCCACACTCCCCCCATACACACAGCTAAGAACTGTCCAAACTTGAGTACATGAAAGTCAACCATATCCTGGGTTACATCCCCAGCAGCATGACCAGCAGGGCCAGGGAGAGGATTGTCCCCTCTGCTCTGCTGAGAGCCCCCTGCAGGGCCAGGGCCAGGCTGGGGTCCTGTTAGGGACAACCCCTCTTATATTAAACATGCCTCTTTACAGTGCAGAGTAAAGTGAAAATCATAAGATGGACACCAGCAAATGCCTGAGCCTGGTGCTTGTATTGGAGGGAGCCAGTGACACCACTTGTGTGCAGTGTGAGCAAATAAATTATCTGCTCAGGCAGGTGGTTGAACTGAGGGAGGAGGTAGAAAGGTTGAGAACCATCAGGGAATGCAAAAGCAAAATAGATTGGTGGAGCCACAGCCTGAGGCAAGGGGAGAAGGAAGAGGCTCTAGAAGAAGTGATGGATCCTCTCCCCTCCTGTCATCAGACAGAAGGAGGGGACCCATGGGACAGGGAGGAATGGAGGGAGGTCCCTCCTCAGAGAGGCAAGTGAAAACTCTTATGGCCACCCCCCTCTCAGTTGCCCTTGAAAAATAGGTATTAGGCTTTGGAACTTCAGGGCCAGACAAAGATGGAGAGAAAGATTCATCTATCGAGTCACCTAGGGCTTGTCACTCACTCCCAAGCCTTAGGGACTTCTTCAACTAAGAAGAAACGGAGAGTAATTGTGGTGGGTGACTCTTCTGAGGGAAACAGAAGGGCCCATTTTTCAACCAAGACCCATCCCACAGGGAAGTCTGCTGCCTCCCTGGGGATTAGAGATGTTAAAACACTCTGATCTGGTGCAGCCCTCTGACTACTACCTACTGCTGGTTTTTCAGGTTGGCAGTGATGAAGTTACAAGAAATCCAAGGACAATGAACAGAGAGACTTCAGGGCCCTGGGATGACTGGTTAGGGGGTCTGGACCACAAGTAGTGTTTGTCTCCTGTCACCATTTGACTCAGGTTTGACAACAACGCTCTCGATCCACTGCCCTCCTGCCCAGGTAGGGAACGAGACAAAGAAAAAGAGAGAGACTTTGCTGGATTGAAAACTAAACTACACAGCTTTAATTAAACACTAAGGAGAAAAGAAAACATATACAATTATATACAAATATGTTCAGATATGTGCAAAAGTCTCTCACCTCCCCCCACTCCCACAGCATCTCCTGAGCTGCGAACAGTCCTGAAAAATCCCCAAGCTGCTACTGAAGAAAGCGGAGAGTGATGAGGGTCAGAAGAGCTCGAGCCTGGGGGTCCACGATGAGGGATGGATGGAGTCCTCTCCAGGTGCTGGCCACAGATGGAAGACAAGGAAAGAAGAAGCAGGAAGGAAGTTGTCTTCTGTGACCTCTGACCTTCCTCTGAGCTTATGCAGATATATGGAATGGAATATCTCTGGCCAGTTTTGCTGTCTGTCTAATTCAGCCTCCTGCAGGAGGGGTCATAGATCTCCATGTAGTGTCTGAGTTGGCAGAGTAAAGATGTGACCTTGAAGACCCAGCACTTAGAAAAACATTCCAGCTGTTATCAGCACAAGCTGGGACACTTTGCTAAAATCAGTAAAAGGAAAAATAACTTCATCCTGGCTCAAACCAGGACAGTTTCATACCTGTTGCAAGAAAGGATAGAGATAAACAGGAGGAGTCTGCAGATGAATGCATGGCTGAGTGACTGGTGCCACGGGCAGGGCTTGGGGTTTTTGGATCACAGGCTGTTACATGAGACACCTGGCCTGCTAGTGGCAGGTAGGATACACCTGTCGCAGGGGCGCAAAAGCCTTTTGGGGCAGGAGTTATTGGGGCTGATTGACAGGGCTTTAAACTAGATATGAAGGGGGGAGGGAAGATAACAGGGCCTGTTATGGACAAGCCCAAGAGAAGCATGCCAGGGCTTGAAGGATGGTGGACTAGGGAGGATTCTCACTCCTTTCATTCCCTCTCATTTCATTTGAGAGAAAGGATAGATGTTTAGAAATCATGGAAGCACCTGAGAAGGGTCTGGTAGTGTGGGAAACTGTTCTTTTCTTCCCCACATCAGTCTAAACAAAAGGCCTTTTCAGCCAGCAAAGGCCTCTCCTGATCATTCCCTGCTCACAGACTAAACCAGACTTGCTTCTCAAGGACAACTGAACCCAAAACACCGGATGTGGGGCGGGACGGAAAGGATGGGCCACAAGCCCATCTCTAAAGGACACCTAAAGGGGGGCCACCAACCAACCTGCCCTGGGAACGGAGCCTTGGGGACACGAGGGTGACACCACCACACACACACACACACACCTCTCCTCATTCTCGCACACAGCACTCTCCCTTAAAAGCACAGGATCTTTTGCATTACCTCCCTAAAGGACACTTTCTTACTGTATATACATATATCCCTGGTAGCCACTTACATTTGCATTTTCTCTAAACATAATTCCTCAGTTTGTGTTAACCCTTAATAAACCGATTAATTTGTGTAGTAAACCTTGGTTTTAGAGGCAATTTCTGAGTGTGGTGGGGGGGTCCACTCTAACTACCACTCTAAAATATGGTCCCGCAGTGGCCATTCCTCTGTGACAGGCAGCGCCTCGTGTGACCCTTGGTCCTATTCAAAAACCCCTCCACATTGGGGGTGGGGAGAAGTTGCAAAAGCACCTGACAGCCGGTAGCCCCCCAGTACCAGCTCAAGACAGGTAGGAAATGGGGCCCACAGTAAAAAAAAGGTGTTGGAACCATTAGCGCATCTGAAGTGCATCTATACCGATGCACGCAGTATGAGCACCAAATAGGGGGAGCTTGAAGCCATGATACACGAGGAAAACTATGACAGTGGCTGTCACAGAAACATGGTGGGATGCATCACACAACTGGAGTGCCACAATTGATGGTGACAAGCTCTTCAGGATGGATAGAAAGGGAAGGAGGCGGGGTGGAGTGGCCCCGTGTGTTACAGAATGCTGTGAGAGCTTGGAAATCAAGTATAGTCATAACGAGGTTGAGAGTGTTTGGGTGAGCTTAAGGGCCAAGAAAGCTGGTATTGCTGTGGGAGTCTGCTATAGACCTCCCAACTAAAGCAGTGAGGCGGATGAAGCTTTCTATAAGCAGTTGGGACAAATCTCCCAGTTACTTCCATTGTTCTTGTGGGGGACTTTAACCTCCCAGACATCTGCTGGAAGTACAACACAGCAGAGAGGGAACATTCCAAGAGGTTCCTGGAATGTGTGGAAGATAACTTCCTCACACAACTGATAAGTGAGCCAACCAGGGAGGGTACCCTCCTGGACCTGCTTCGGTTGAACAGGGAAGATCTTGGGGGGGAAGTAAAAGTTGGAAGCTATCTAGAGCACAGTGATCATGAGACGATTGGTTTTGATCCTTGGAGAAACAAGGAGGGGGACAGTAAAACTGCCACCTTATACTTCTGGCAGGCAAATTTTGACCTGTTCAGAAGACCGATTGACAAAGTTCCTTGGGAGGCTGCCTTCAAGGATAAAGGAGTCCAGGAAGGCTGGACATAATTCAAGAAAGAAGTCCTAAAGGCACAGGAGCAGGCTGTCCCCATGTGCCCAAAAACCAGGAAGCTGGGTAGGAGACCAGCCTGGCTAAATAGGGACCTTTGCCTGGGCCTTAAGAACAAAAAGAGAGTCTATGACCTTTTGAAGAGGGGACAGGTCACTCATGAAGTCTACAAAGATGAAGTGAACCTGTGCAGGGTGAAAATCAGGAGAGACGAAGCACAGCTAGAGCTCAAACTAGCTACAGCTGTTGGGAATAATAAAAAGTGTTTCTGTAAGTTCATTAACAACAAAAGGAGGATTAGGGAAAAATCTCCATCCTTTATTGGATGCAAAGGGAATATTAGTAACAAAGGATGAGGAAAAGGCTGAGATGTTCAACACCTACTTTGCCTCAGTCTTTAGCACTGGAACTAGTTGTTTCGTGGATACCCAGCCACATGAGCTAGGAGACAGAGAGGGGGTGCAGAGTGAAGTCATCACAATGCAAGAGGAATTGGTCAGAGACCTACGATACCACTTAGACACACACAAGTCCATGGGACCAGATGGGTTACATCCAAGGGTGCTGAAAGAGTTGGCAGATGGGATCACCAAGCCACTTTCCATTACTTACCTGAAGTCCTGGCTGAGGAGGTCCCAAGGCACTGGAGGGTAGCAAATGTGACACCCATCTATAAGAAAGGCAGAAAGGAGGATCCAGGAAACTATAGACCTGCCAGTCTGACCTCAGTACCAGGGAAGGTCATGGAGCAGATCAACAATCAGGGGATAAAGTCCTGTCAGGATGGGTTTATAAAAGGCAGGTCCTGCCTGACGAATCTGATCACCTTCTATGACATGATGACCCGACTGTTGGATGAAGGAAAGGCTGTGGATATTGTCTATCTCCAAAAAGCATTTGACACTGTTCCCCATAGAATGTTTATAAAAAACAATGAGCTGCTCATGGCCTGGATGAGCAAAAGATCTGCTGGACCAAGCACTGGCTGGACAGTTGGGCCCAGAGAGTGGTGGTCAATGGAGTCCAATCCAGCTGGGGCTGGTCACAACTGGTGCTCCTCAGGGCTCAGTGTTGGGACTGTTTCTGTTTAACATCTTTATTCATGATCTTGAGAATTCAGTTAGTACCTTCTTGGGTCTTAGACTGTAATATTACAGAGCAGAAGGCCTAGTTCCTACTCTGTAAATCAGCAGAACCTATGCTGCAATAATTATCATAATTACTTATAGTAGCTTTCTGAATTTTATGTCATGTTACATAAATTTGCACAAATATTTACATAACTCTGTGTTTATGTGCAGTAGGAGAAACTGCACATATGGAGCTGAGGTTCTATTGCTCTGGATGTGGCCTCTTTAAACTATACTTGCATGCAGCACAAACATCTGTGCAGACAGATGTGCATATCAATCTGTCATAATGTAGTATAGGCTGTTTTTGTGACCAGCAGAAGCAGAGAGGTGATTGTCCCCCTGTCCTCAGCACTGGTGAGGCCACACCTGGAGTATTGTGTCCAGTTTGGTGCACCTCAATTCAAGACAGATACCGAGGTGCTGGAGCGAGGACAATGAAGCTGGTGAAGGGCCTAGAAAATAAATCTTATGAAGAACACTTGAAGGAACTGGGAATGTTCAGTCTGAGGAAGAGGAGGCTGAGGCATCAGTCTATACATCTACATGAAATGACATTGTAGAGAGGTTGGTGCTGGTCTCTTCTCACAGGCAATTAGCAACAGAACAAGAGGCAATGGCTTCAAGCTGCAACAGGGCAGGTTTAGACTGGACATTAGGAAGGATTTTTTCACAGAAAGAGCAGTTGGATACTGGAACAGGCTGCCCAGGGAGGTGGTTTGAGTTACCATCCCTGGATGTGTTTAAGGGTCATTTGGATGTGGTGTTGGTGGATATGGTTTACAGGAGAACTTTGTGGAGTAGGGATGATGGTTGGACTAGGTGATCTCAAGGGTCTTTTCCAACCTGAATAGTTGCATGATTCTGTGTTTCTATGATTCTATGACCTCAATAGAGGAGGATACAGTGTCAGGCTCAATTAAACACCTTCCTCTATCTTATCTTTGTTTTCCTCTCTTTGCAATACTTAGCTTTCTGGGCAGAGTCTAAACAAGAACACACACAAACCTACTCATTCCACTCTCCCTTTTAAAGCCCTTAACTTTCCTGAACTTTGTACTCACATCCATAAGTCCTCATTACATTCACCTTTCTTTATTTTATAATGTGTCCTGAGTATTTCGTGGGCATGGCATGATTTAAATTGGGGTTTGTCACTCCCTAAGTTCCTATCCAGCAGTTGGTGGATCCCCTGAGATCACCCTGAGAGGGGTGTTCCCCATGCGAACTGCTCAGAGAAGCAAATCCATTATCTCAAGCAGAGAGTGCTCTCAGTAATCCACCCTGTCCTTTTCTGGTGGGAGGGCATGGGGAGGTCCACTAAGCACACCAAACCAACACAGGTCCTCAACACAAGAAGGACATGGAGCTGTTGGAGTAAGTCCAGAGAAGGCCACAGAGATGATGGGAGGGCTGGAGCAGCTCTGCTCTGGAGACAGGCTGGGAAAGTTGGGGGTGGAGAAGAGAAGGCTCCAGGGAGATCTTAGAGCACCTTCTAGTAGTTGCAGAGTGGTTGGAGTTGGAAAGGACCTGTAGAAATCATCTAGTCCAACCCCCTGCTAAAGCAGGGTCACCTACAACAAATCCCCCTGGAACACATCCAGGTGGGTTCCGAATGTCTTTAGAGATGGAGACTCCACAACCTCCCTGGGCAGCCTGTCCCAGGGCTCTGTCACCCTCACAGAAAAGTAGTATTTTCTTATGTTTAGCTGGACCGTCCTGTCCTCCAGCTTGTGCCCATTGTCCCTGGTCCTGTCACTGGACACTGCTGAAGAGCCTGGTCCCATCCTCCTGACACCTCCTAGAGATATTGATAAGCACTGATGAGACCCCCCCTTGATCTCCTCCAAGCTGAATAGCCCCAGCTCTCTCAGCCTTTCCTCACAGCCCAGATGCTTCAGTTCCCTCATCACCTTTATGGCCTTGTGCTGGACTCTATTCAGCAGTTTCTTGTCCTTCATCAATGGGGAGCTCAGAACTGGACACAGTCCTCCAGATGTGGTCTCACCAGGGCAGAGTGGAGGAGGAGGAGAACCTCTTTTGACCTCCTGGTCACACTTCTTGATTCACCCCAGGATGGCATTGCCCTGCTTGGACACAAAGGCACATTATTGACTCATGGTCAGCCTGTTGTGCACCAGGACCCTGAGGTCCTTTTTTTAAGAGCTGCTCTCCAGCAGGTCACCCCAGTGCCTGAAGAGGCTCCAGAAAAGCTGTGAAGGGACTTTGGACAAGGGCAGGGAGGGATGGGACAAGGGGGAAGGGTTTCCAGCTGGAAACCGGAAACTGTCCCGAGTCAGATCCCGCTCCTGATCTATCCTGAGTCAGATCCCACTCCTGAGATATCCCAAGGCAAAGGCTGTTCAGGCACCAGGGAAACTTGCCTGGCCAAGGCCAGTCTCCTGGGATACATGCTCTCCCCCACTGTCGGCGGTCACCCTGCCCTGCCCGATGGCAGCTGGAGGGGATGCAGCCAGCTTGGTTCACTGGGGAAAGCTGCTCCTTCTGATCCTTGCCAGGTATCACTTGTTCCTAACCTGTTACCTACATCAGTCATGGTCGGAGTTGAGGCAGCCTGGCTATAGCCAGTTTGTTGAGTGTGGGAACAAGCCTTGATCTCCCATGAGCTGCAGCCCCACAGATCGTGCTGTGCTGCCCTCAGGGCTGCCTGAACCCCCAGCTCAGCCCACCCCTGCTCTGCCCACTCCTGCTTCACTCTCATATTCCCCCTCTTGGGCACCCACCGTGCCCGGGGTTCCGGGCTCCTCTCCTGCTGTGAGCAGTGCTGCTCTCACCCCCCGCACCTGCAGCCCCTGGAGCAGTGACACAGGCAGGGGCTTGCCCTAAGCCGAGCTGGTACGGGAGCCCAGCTCTGCCCCGAGGGGCTGCAGGGCCCTGCCCCCCGCGGCCCAGGAACCACCCACAGGAGCTGAATTCCTGCCCTCCCTGCCTTGGGCTTCCAGCGTGGGAGAAGGATACAAAACCTTCCACGGAGAGACAGGATGCAAATTTTTATTCCATCAAGGACTGATTACAAAAAAACAGTACACTGGTAAAAATCAGATTCTGCCAGTAACAAACAATCAGTAAACTTTTTATTTAAATGCAGATAATCACAACATTCAGATATGAGAATACTCAAGCGTGCCTGGCCAGTTTTGACTGTGAAGCTAGAGACTCTACTGTGATTGTAACACACTCATTAGAATCAGTATTTGAGGACAGCTTAACAAATGGAAAACTCAAAATCCGTAAAAGCCACTCTAAAGCTTGTGAGAAGACCAACTCAGACCAGTTTCTGAAAGCTTTCCTGCCCCTCATAATCCAAAATATTTTGTTTTATATATGTGGTTTCATAAAATCAAGTCCCCCAGAGAGAAGCTAATGCTTTTTGTTGAGACCCTCACCTGGTTTATGGCCATGCTTTTCTCTTTTGTCTTTTTCTCTAAGGCCTGAAGTCTTTTACCTCTCAACATACAAGTCTGTAAGACACACAGTGCTTGTTATTTCTTCAATTCTTTTTCAATACTCACCTACAGACGTCCTCAAACATGTCCCCAAATGCTGTACCTTTCCTACCCAGCTAAGGAGGTCATCTTTGGCTGTCACCCCTGCTATGCTTAGACCTCCACTGAAGTAGATAACCACCCAGAAACCCCACCCAGACAGCACAGCTCTGCAGTTCTGTCGACAGAACTGCCAACCACACAGAACTCTTAAGTTCCAGGTAGGAATATCCTGTGATCCATTATTTCGCAGCC
>NW_009954615.1:118686-123363 GCF_000747805.2 Chaetura pelagica
GGTGTTTGTGACCTGCTCCCACAGCTGCAGGAAGCTGAACCATTCCACAAGCACTACAGGAAGGGCCACTCCTGTCTGACCCAGCGCTGTGAGACACAGGAAAAGCAGCAATGCAAAAAGAGAGAAGGAAGAACAAAACTCCATGTTTACAATAAGGTTTAAGAAGGAAGGGCACTTTAAAGCTTGAGTAACTTTGTAGTCTCATTCCTTCCACCTATCCCTTTTCCACAGGAAGGCACACACACACACACACACACAGATATCCCCCATGAGCTGCAGGCAGCTCACACTGAGGTCAGACACTCCCTGATGAGGAGTGTCCACCTCAAAGCCAAGCATCCAGGGCTGGCAGAAGAGTTTGGGCAGGCTTCGTTTTAGCTTGAAGTTCTAAACTTCAGTCACCCTCATCTGGATCTGTCCTTTTGGCCTGAAGTGACAGAGTGTACTTAGGACCCTAAACATTTGAAAATGCAGTCAAGTTTATCAGGCAAGGAATTAAATTCTCATCAGCTCCTCCTTGATTTTCATGTTCTACAATTTGAATAGTGGAGCGTTAAGAATTTTTGGGAGTGATAGAGAAGAAGCTGCTGGACCAACATAAGTCTTTTTTCATTCTTTTTTTCCAGATCTTCTATTTTTCTGCAAAAGCTCCATTATGAGTAAACTCAACCTGCCAGCAAATAAATACTCTTAAAAGTTCGTCTTAATTGCACCATGAGCTAGATGCATCACCATTCACCCCATAAATATTGAAGGCCAAGGCTAGTTAACTTTCAAACTAGGCAGGCACTGTTCCCTGGGGCTCAGTGACACAGCACATGAGCCAACACTCCACTGAGCAGAAGAGCTGAAGGGAGAGGGTGATTTTCACAGCAGCTTGAGCAAGAACTCGTAGGTGGCATTGATGATGCCCCAGGACAGGACGGAACGATGGTAATTCAGATGGGCTCCTCTGAAAAGGTGGATCAGCTTCCTATCACGTTCCAGCCAGATCTTAGCAAAGACTTTTGAGAAGGACTGAAATTCACCACCAATTTGAGCTTGCATGCGAGTTTTTACGACGTTCACTGGGAAAAACAAGAAACCTAGCATGGCACCCAGCAGCCCTCCACAGATGAAGTCGTTGATCAAATGGGTGCTGTAGGAGGTTGCTTCAGGCAGACACTGCTTGATAGGTCCCCGCAGCCCAAAGAAGAGGGCATTACTGGGTCCATTTCGGAGCAGAATAGGCACCAATCCCCGGTAATATTCTCTCATCCCATAGGCTTTCAGCACCTTGAATGCCTGGTAAGTGTTTGTAAATTTGTCATGGTGTTTGTAGTCCTGAAGCAAAGTCTGAACTCGCTCAAAAGGTGTGAGAACAGCTTCTGTGGTCCCAGCCAGCACAGCGGCCAGGCTGCGCGTGAGGAGCTCTGGGGCACTCGTATGGCTGTAGAGCAGGGAGGAGAAATCCTCGTAGAGGCCGAACATCAGGGCCAGTGTGGTGGTCTTCTGCATCAGGGGAGGCAGGATGCCCCGGTAGAGATTCCGGATCCCATCCTGCTGCAGCTGGTGCACTGCATCCTTGGTCTTCAGGCCATAGAGCTGCTGGCGGAACAGCACCTTCTGGATGGGGAAGGTGACGGCAATGTTGGTAAAGGCAGCACAGTATCCACAGAGATAGTGCTTCCCAGAGGCAGCCCTCCTGTCCCTGCTGGGATATTCCTTTGGATTTGCTGGAGCTGAGCCTTCTGAAGCCATCATGCTGGTTTTCTCACTGCAGTGTCTCTCAGTTCTCCTTCCCTACATCATAAAAGACAAGGGCAGTAAGCAGAGCTGCAGGGTCATGTTTTCACAGGAGCGGATCCTCGGGACCCACCTGAGCAACACCCAAACATCTGAAGGAGAAAAGCCACCAGGTCTGGGGGGTGTGCTCTGGATTCTCCTGAAGTCTGAGACCTGAAAAAGTGGCAGTTTTCCTCTCTGTACATGTTCAAATTAAAACAGAAATAAACTGGACAGGAAGTTGAGATAGGAACTCCTGCACTGTTACGCAGCAGCTGACAAGGGGAAGCTCCCACAGCAGCCTTCCACATTCGTGCCAAGGAATTCCAACAGGGAATTCCAGCAGGGAAAGTTCTCCTTGCACACTAAAAAAACCACATCACCTGTCAGTGCTGGTGGGGACTGAAATGCTTCTAAGGAAAAGAGAAACAATACAATAAATAGAATACATGCAGTTATGTTACAGGTTCTGATCATTCCACTCTGCCTTTCCCTGAGGCGGAAAACAACAGAAAATTTAAATAACAATTTGTTGTGGTTTAACCTGGCCAGCAACTGAGCCTCTCCCTGCTGCCCTGGGGGGATGATGGGGAGAGCATAGAAGTAAGGAAGAAAGTCGTGGGTTGAGATAAAAATACAGTTAAAAAATACATTTTTTAAAATGCTTTGTAAGGGGAAAAGACCAACAGAGAGAGAGAGAGAGAAAAATAAAACCAAGTCAGAGAAGTGATGCAGATTAACACTTGCTCACCACCACCTGATGTCCACCCAGCCCCTGAATCCCCTGCCAGCCCCCCGCTCAGTTCCACTGCTCTGCTGGGTGTCACAGGGTACAAAGTGTCCCTGGGGTCAGCTGTGCCCTCCAGCCTGCTCGCTGGTGGGAAGGGTGAGAAGCAGAGCTACTCTGGGGCTGTGCAAGGGACCAACATACCCTAGGGCACCAACCTTTACATTAGAAATCCAACCATGGCCCAACACTGCCCAAAGTGAGGAAAAGTAACTCTATCCCAGCCAAAACTAGTACACAACTGTAATCACAGGACTCAACTACAAGATCACTTCCGAGACAGTATTGAAAATTTCTGAAACTTCCAGTTAATTAACATGCAGTCTCATCTGTAGATGAAGTATCTTAAGCCCACACATAATTTAATGTTATGTTTAGAAATTTAGTAAGACTTCGATGAGCTTGAATAGATCTGAGGTCCTGAAGGACATGTACACACAGACAGTTCTGCCAGATGAAGCAGACAAGCACTGAAGTAATCATTACCAGGCAACAGGTGCTCACCATTTACAACAGGATTAGTTACTCAACAACTACAAACAGCTGTTTTTGCCACTGACCTGAATCCTGACTTCCATTACAGTACAGTTCAAGTTAGGTCAGTAACAAGCAAATGAGGCTGGTGGAGGCTTGTGAACCTCAGACACTTCTTGCCAGCAACACATGTGAGATTTCCACTATTTCAAACGCGTGTTTGGGGCAAACCCCCATGCCTGGCACCAGGAACCACACCCTGAGGCACCTCTGTGGGCTGGGATGGGCACGTGGCAGAGGCTGCACAGGAACAACCAGGACTGCTCTGACCAACTGCAGAACTCATTTTAAAACAGAGCACGTGTACACCTGGATTGGCTTTTCCCCTTCAGTTACACGTGACTCGCTCCTCTAAGGTCTGGCAAGTGAAAATGACATCTAAATAATTTTAAAAGTGTCTCTGTCAACTGGAGCAGTAACATCAGACACAGATTTGTGTTAGGTGGCTCATACACCACTTCAAATACACACCAGTTTGGGCATTATTCAGACTACTGCAGCTCTACCTGCATACACCAGAGAGGAGACAGTGGCTCACACCACGCCAGCTAACACTGCACGAGGACAAGCCTCACCAGAAATAACACTGATGAGGAAATGACTGAAAGGCCTCTGACAATCAGTCACTTATGTGGGTGGCAGCTGCATGGGCCCAAAATGTGTTTTCCCTCAAAAGAAACTTATTATAAGTAAAATAAAAATAATAAATAACAATCAAAAATCAAAAAAGAGACCTTTAGAGTGGTTTCAGAAGCTATGTGCTCCTTCTGGTGTATCCACCAGACCCGAACAGTGGGGATGCAGGGAGACTGCAGAGATCCTCACACTTCCAAGTCAGGACCTTGCAGGAGACAGGACAGCAAGTCCCTGCAGAGGTGCCTGTGACAGGATCTGTGCTTCCACACAGGGCTAGCAAGACCTGTGACACCTCCAGGTACTAAAGCTCAGAAGCCACCATGTTAGAATTTAAGGAAGAAGAAACAGCTCCCAGCAAGGAGAAGCAGCTCTGGATCACGGGCACAGCTTGTGCACACAAGCCCCTGCAGCTGCTGCCACATCCCCTTGAAACACGGGAGCTCCCTCAGCCCACGAGCTGACTTCAGGTCGCTGAGCCAGAGGGTACCCAGAGGGTACAGGCCATCCTTTCAGACTCAAGGTCTGTCCCTCGGGCCCTGCCACTGTCACCACCTTGTGGCATGCACCTGAACTGCTTCTAAAGAAGGATTTCAGCCCATTGCCTGTCTGAACGACCATGGCCTTCAAAATGCTGGTGTGACCCACCAGGTCAGAAAAACACAAGAGAAAGCTACTAAGGAGAAGGCGTTTGTTACCTAATATTGCCTTGTATCTCTGCCTTTGCGAGGCTGGTGAGACGGCAGCAGGACAAACCTGCTACCTGAGGGGCTCCCCAGCCCAACCACAGTTTAAGGTTACTCTGGGAACCCAACGCGTATCCAACCAGTAAATCGGACCGACGCCCTCCCGCCCTCGGCAGGGGGAATGCTCGTCCTGAACGGCTGCCCACATCCTGCAGGCATGCGGCTCTCTCGGAGGACACGGAAGGTTTCTCGATTCGTTGGTTCCCCCGGCCG
>NW_009954615.1:125899-129068 GCF_000747805.2 Chaetura pelagica
CTTGCCCCGGGTTGCTGCCCAGCCCTCGGCCCCGTTCGCGGAGACGATCAGGTCCCGCGTCCCGGAGGCGTGGTCCGCAGCGGGGACCGAGGGCGGCAGAACCTTGTCGAGAGAACCGGGCTGATCCCGGGCCCTGAGCTGAGACGGCCCCGGGGCTCCCGAGGACTCGGGCGCTCCGTGTCCTTTGGGAACAGCGGCATCCTCTGCTCTTGGCTGGGCTGGTGACAGCATCGCCTCTCCTGGGGAGGTGCTGGAGGGAGCGGAGCACTGGCAGATCGCGTCATTTTATTGGTTTTTTGCTGTGGAGCTTGATTAACTGTAGTAGTTTGGTGGTAAATGACAGTGGCTCATGTTTATTTTACTCTCTGTGTTGCTACCACAGAGTTTGGGTTAAGGTTTATCGCAGTTTAACTGGTAATGACAAGCCTGAGAGAAGGGAGGTCCAGCAAAGGGAAAACACTGAGCTGTCTTCCTGCTTGAAAGGGTGTGAGACTAAGTCTTCCCCCCAGCAGTTCTGACCAAAACTCTCCCACTTCCAGTGCCAGTGTCTGCTTCCCTTGGCACCACGTGTCACACCAGGGGAGAGGCTCAGAGCTGCCAAGAGCCACAATGGTCTTTAAAGTCTTTTCCAACCAGAAAAATTCTGTGGTTTCCTCATGATAGCTGTAGGATGGCTGGAATTCAAGCTGTCTGCTGGGAGAAGTAAAATTCCCTGTGTTTGTCCAAAGAGCTGAGTGCTTGCCTGGGATGCCTTGTGCATCCATGAGGGAAGAAAGGACCCCGGTTCTCAGCTGCTTTTCACAGCATCATCTGTGAGGTGAGCTCTGTCAGCAGAGGGTGACACAATCCTCCTGGTACATGTCCCCTGCATGGGTGGGCATGAGCAGGCAGCTGTGGGGACAGGAGGGGTGAGGCCTAAGCTGCCTGGAGCAGGGCTGGGGCTGGAGGCTGTCCCGGGCAGGCAGCTGGCCTGAAGCTGCCCGATGGATGTGCATGCTGACCAGTGGTGTCTGTAGGGCTCCCACCCCACAGCCTCTGGCTGCTGCACACTGGGTAACATGCACCAGGCTGCTTCAGGGGCAGAAGCGCTGAAGGGTGGTGGAGGGCCCCGCTTTGCATTGTTGTTTTTTCCGGTCACTGATAACAACACTTTTCCTCTCCAGCTACCTCCCTATTTAGGTGTTGTGTTAAATGAGAAAGTAACTGGGCAGAAAATAAACCCCCTTGTGTTCTTGCTGTTTCTCAGATACCAGAGGGAATGAGGCAGCTGGGCTCACATTCTGAGTGATGCCCAGCTCAGCTTTAGTGCTGATCCTGATCTCTCAGGATTCCAGATGCACTGAGGCTGCACCATCCATCTAGCAGCATTCTATGACCTGACACGACCACGATCCAGGAACTTGGTCGTATTATATGCTCTGGACTGGGTCAGTGAATAGTGTGATTTACTGCAGCAACAGATACATGAGTTCTTTGGATTGCTGGGGATAAAGCTGACAAAGCAGCGGCAGGTACCAGGAATGTGAGTGATACAGCCTGCTGCTAATGTGTAAAGTGATGAGACAGAAAGAGAAAATGAAAAATAAAAGAGAAGGGGAATAAAGGGGGAAAGAGAAGTTTCTAAGTTTTTTGAAGTGCACTTGGTGTAACTGAGTGTTCAAATCCTACCCAAAGGTGTCCCCATGGGAGGAAGAAGCTCAGCCCTTTGGCTGATCCCAAAAGTTCAGGGTAATCCTGGCAGAGGCTGGGGGTGGGACCTTCCCTGGCATCACTGGCATCTTCCCTGGCATCCTTCCCCTCCTGGGCCATTACACAGGGTTGTCATCTGCAGGTGGAGCCTGAGGGACTCCAGCTGTCCAGCCATTTGTCATGGTTGGTGTGAAAGTCTCTCGCTTGGCTTTTGAAGGCACAGACTGGAGAAAACTCAGAGCATGTGCTCAGTGAGAGGTGGTATCCCTCCCCAGGCTTTGGGATGGAGGTCTGCTTTAGTATTGTAATAAGATTATAATGAGCAAAGTTCACCAAAGGACAGTCGTTTGTCAAAAAAATGGCAGATTTTTGGCCAAGGACATCAAATATGTGACTTGTTGGTTCCATGGTACCTCCAGGCCCCCATTCT
Source organism: Chaetura pelagica (assembly GCF_000747805.2). Taxonomy (NCBI): domain Eukaryota; kingdom Metazoa; phylum Chordata; class Aves; order Apodiformes; family Apodidae; genus Chaetura; species Chaetura pelagica. The sequence goes on from NW_009954615.1 coordinate 128,019, forward strand.
ATCACAGAGCCTGGCTGTGGTGTCTCCACTCCCCTCCACCCTCTGGGCTGGTGTCCTTAGAGTCAGTACACCAAGATCCCCTGATGTTGTCAACAACTGGGTTTACCTGGGGAATGATCATGGTACAGACTCAGTGCACTTTACCTGCATTAAGGTTTAAAGGTTCTGTCAATTTTGTGCCTTTCCTTACAGGTGAATATAGGTTTGATTTGTAAATCATATGGGTTAATGCTGAGTTTGCAATTAAATGTTTAAGATGTTTTCTCAGACCCAAGCAGTGGCCTTGGTTCTGCACACCATTCTCTAGCTGTAACTGCAACCATGGAGTGTTATCAGTCCTAGAAACAGACTGTGACTGAAAAACATGCAGTTTATTTCAGCAAGTGCAGCTACTTAGAAGAGACTTAACTGAAAAGTAAAATTATTGAAGGAAAAGGGATTCTGTCCTGGCTCAAACCAGGACACGCTTCCACCAATCATCCCACATTAGGAAGTCTCTTGCCCAGTGCTTTGTGGAGGCTGGTGGGAGGTCTCCAATGACATGGGGAGGCTTGCCCCAAGTGGGGAGCCAGCATGGGAAGCAGGGGCTGAAGTCCTGTGATCAGGAAGGGCATCGTGCTTTTGGCAGCCACCGGTTCTCAGGCTGGGATGTGGAGAATGAGGCTGGGCAGGTGGTGGCACAAGCCAGAGCAGAAGAGGGACTTGGTGGTCTTGCATGCCCTCAGCAGCAGTGGCTCAAGCTGAGGTGGGGTCTCATTTCATGCCACCAGCTGGGAGCTGGTGGGGGACCATGGCGGGAGACACAGCAATGCCACGGCCAGCCAGAGGCAGACAGGTGGGCCTGTCCCTCCTGTCACAGGGTCCCTGCTGAGATGGAGTCCCTGCTGACGAGGGGTCCCTGCCCGTGCTGAGTTCCCTCTCCTCGGTGCCCCACAGCCCTCAGGGTCACGGCTGACCCCATGTCCCCTCCTTTGCAGGTGCTGATGGAGGTGGGCGGCCTTCCCGTGGAGCTGTGGCAGCTCATCCTGTCCCACCTGCGGCTCCCTGACC
>NW_009954615.1:129481-132706 GCF_000747805.2 Chaetura pelagica
AGGCTGGCGGGCTGGGGGGGTCCTGCTGCTGGTCTGGGGGCCACGGCCCGGCCCCTGGGACGCCCAGTGGGTGGGGGCGCGGGGCTTTGTGCTCTGAGTGTTTCTGCTTCATTACACATTGCCACAAGTGCCACTTGCATCACCACTGGCATGTCCCTTGAGTTAATAGAGCAAAGATACATGTATCGGGCTGCTCCAAATTGCTGCCAGCAATAAATAATACAGCCCCAGTCACTAGTATGGCAGCAATCAGTAGCAGAAACAATCATATAGCAACAACCAAAATTGCAGAAACAATCATATAGCAATAACCAAAATTACAGCAACAACCAGTTGTCAATAGAATAAACCATGCCAGCATATACTATACCACTTAGTATAGTATATTATACTCATATATGCTGTATGGATGATGTTTATGCTGTCATATGATATTATATGGTATGATGGGATGGGATGGACCAGTAGCAAGCAGGTATATATTAATACAGCTTGCTCAAACTCGTCAGAGAGACAACAGCAGGTCTGCTTAAGGTAGATGATTTACCTATACCTTATATCCCTATATGTAATACAGGTGTGAAGAGAATTAGATTTCAGAAGGGGCCAAACTATCTGTCCCAGGTGAATTATTGAGAGTTCGTTGTCGTGGAATAAAGTGAAAGGCTTTTATTAATGGCTAAATCATGATCAACTGATAATTAATTGATGATTGGGTAATAATAAAAATGTAATCAAATGGTGATTAAGCAATAATTTGGTAATGAAGCATAATGATCTAAATTATTATTTTAATGATAATTTAGGCAGCAAACACTCCACTACTTGCTACTCTTCTAATAACTAAACTACAGCTGTATATATATATATACATATATGTATATATATTAAAAAAATGTAGCTAACATGGAATATACCTTTAGGGCTAATGTAAACTGTTGCTTACTTTATTACAGATGTCAGGTACAAGAGTCTGTCAGCCTACAGGGGTGACCTTGAGGGTGTCCTTGCTCAAGGGAGATCCCTGCCATGCAGCCTGCTGTGCAGGGAACTCGGGGGTCCAGACATCCTGGTGTTCGGTGTAAACATGAACCATGGTCATGGTCTGCAGGGCAGGGCCTTGCACTTCAGCCTGGGCTGTGTCCAGGGTCACTCAGTCAGGGGGGCACCTGACAGACCGTCCCAGGGGACACCCCAGAAGTGGGGCCAGAGGGGATCCAGTGAGGGGACAGGGTCTGGCATTGAGGACATGCTGTGTCACAGTCAGTGTCCCAGCTGAGCAATCCCGGGCCCAGCACCTCATAGCTGTTTGTGCAGCCACCTGGGGAAGGAAAAACACCTGCAGGACTTGACATTCCTCAGAGAGAGACACTCCCTTTTGGATAAAAATTACATCTCTTTGAAGAGAGTGTAGCACACCACCACTCTAAGCAGCCAACAGATACTGTTTCCATTTTTCCCCTGGAACAGCCAATAGATGATGATATTTTTGTTCCTTCAGAGCAATTCTGGTTTTCTGGACTGTTTCCGCTGCCCTGTATCATATGTTGCTGTTACAGTCCCCTGGTTTTCACACTGATCCGTGATGTCTCAGGTGCTTTTGGTTTCCCAGAGAGGTATCTGCACTTTCTGCTGGAGTGTCTGAAAGTCCGCAGAAGAAAAAGAAAACACTGGCATACAGTGGGAAAACCAGACCTGCTGGGATAGCCCCAGCTGGGGAGCTGGGCTGCCTTGTGTGCCCATCCATCCTTGGGGGGCAGGGGCAACAGCGCCTCGGCTGCCACCCATGATCGGAGGCCTTTCCTCCCAGATCCACCAGGAGAAAACAAAATAAGAAAGCAAACTTCCACCCGTCCTGCTGGCTGTCATTGAAACCCTGCAAGTTGCACTTTCAGAGGTACTTTGAAAAGCAGCTTCTCAGAAGCTGTTGAGATTATATGCCTTTCAGTTAGTGGGTTTTTAATTACTGAAAGGGAAGATATGATTCAGCCTGGAGCAGGCTAGCAGTCTGAAGGGATTTCTGTGTGGTTTTCTTTGGGTACAAAGAAACGTATTTCAAAACTTATGTGCAGTATGGCCACTTCTGAGAGTGCAGGTCTCTTTGCTGCAGACTCTGGAAATCTCTGTGAAATTTCCCCAGATCACCTGTCACAAGCTGTTGATCTCTCTGCTTGTAATCCAGTGCGCTGGGTAATCAAGGGATAACCTGGGAAGAGACAATAACAATTCAGGAGCTTCCTGGTCAAATTAGGAGCACAGTGAAGTTCCAGGCACACTACTGAGCTGGTCTGGCCTGGCCCCAATACCTTGTTGCATTCCTGTTGGCCTTTTCTCTAAATAAGCAGTCTCACCTTGCCTGTGCAGGAGAGAGGTACTTGGCCATGCACAATCACCCTGGTGGTTTGCCAGCACCCAGAGATTGCTCTGTGCTTTGCCTAGCAAAGCAGAGGGCATGGCTGGGGTGGCTCCTGGTTCTGCAAGTGCCAGCAGCTCAGATGGGAAACCACAGCCAGAGGACATGGAATAGATGTGTCTCCCCTGCTGCAGTGTCACAACATAATGCCTGTGCAGCAGCGTGGTGATAATTTTTACCTGTTTTGGGGCCTGGTGTGTGCAGCATCCTTCCACCAGGAGCAGCTCCAGGGAGAATTGCAGCGTTCTGGCCAACTAGGACATGTTTGATGTCGTCACCCAGTAAACCCTTGAGTCCATTAATGATGCCAGCTGGCAAAGGCACTGCTCTGAAGGCTGCAAACTGCTGTGCAGGGAGCATTGCTAAGGTTTAGTGATCCTGGCACACCTTGCCCAGGCTGCTGCTGTGGCTGCTGGGCCTTGCTGGGACTGCAGAGCCAGGTCTTGGCAGGGGGTTAAGAAAATGTTGCCATCAGGGAGGGAAGTCAGTAGGTGCCACTTGTTACAAGATACTTGCTCACTCAGCAGGCAACCCTGCTTGATGTGAGCTTGTTGAATCTGTGACACCTGAATGAGTGTTGTGTTGGTGAGTCTGAGCTTGTTTGCTGTGGAAGGACTTTGTGGTATGCCCAGGGCTGCTTTTTCTCGCTTTGTGCAGTGATCCCCCCTTGTGCTTGCTCTTCAGACAGCCTCAGGCTACGTCCAGTTTGACAACTGCAACTTCGAAAGTGGGCAGCTGCAGATCCAGGCACCAGGGACGTGCCAGGTGAAGTTCTGCTCCTTCCTCCAGTCCAGCATCCACCTGCGCAGCGT
>NW_009954615.1:133225-138998 GCF_000747805.2 Chaetura pelagica
GCGCCCGCAGCTGGGCCTGCAGGCACCTGGCCGTGCTGGCCAAGTCCTGCGTGGTGCCCACGCCGGAGCCCCACTCCGTGTCCCGGGGGAATCCCTGGGGGGAGTCGCCCCTAGGGCCGCTGAGTTCCTGCCCGGTAGTCGTGGGGGAAGAACGAAGCAGCTTCCTCTCTGCCGCGGATGCTCGGGCCACATGTGGGTCGGCGCAGGGGGACACGGAACCTGGAGAGAACCTGAGGGCAGTGAAGGAGCAGGAGTGCCCGGCACCCCACCCCAGCTCCAGCGGCAGAGACTCAGGCAGCAGCGAGGAGGAGGAGGAGGAGGCACAGGCTGCCCCCGGGCTGCCCTGCCAGGCGCTGCAAGGTGGCAGGCTGCACGCCCTGCAGAGGGACCTTCAGCTCAAGTCTCTGCAGCAGGAGCTGCAGCAGGACAAGGAGGCCCAGTCTTTGGCCAACTCCCTGCAAGGCTGCATCATCCGACAGTGCCTTTTCAGGGACGGGAAGGGAGGAATTTTCATTTATTCAGGAGGGCAAGCAAAATTGGAAGGAAGTGTCTTCAAGGATCTGACCTACGCAGTGCGCTGCATACAGAACAGTAAGGTGCTGTGAAGGCAGCAGCTGCCCCACTTCCCTCTCCCTCCTGCTCCACCAGCTTCTTTCCTATGCACAGTCAGGGGGAGCCAGCCCCTGCATGATCCGGTCACTTGAGCCACCTGCTTCCTGCATCATTGCAATTGGAGGTGGCAACCCAGTGGGCGTGCTGGGGTCCTGTTGCTCTGCCCATTCGACCTGTAAATCAAACTCCCACTCCGTAAATGTGCTGGTGGTTGTCATCACCACTGCTGATCCCAGCACAGCCCATACCGCAAACACAGGGACCTGGGGACTGTGATGTTCCCCTGGGTCTTGCCCCTTGCAGTGGCCAGTCGTGGCTGCTTCAGGGGAGCCTGCAGGGCTGGGTGCCTGCAGGGTTGGATGCCTGCAGGGCTGGGTCCTGCTGCGGGAAGAGGTGGGCAGTAAGGAGGAATTTCGGCTGGGGAGGTGTGCTGGAGGTTGAACTGTTTTACTTCCGTGCAGCATCACTTAGCCCTGTGCTCACCCAGAGCTCTCCCCCTCAGTTCCTGAGCTCCTCTCTGGCACCAGTGGTAGGGAGGGCTGGGGGAGAATCTCGCTGCCAGAATCCCCCACACTGGTGGTTTCAGGGGACTTGGGAGGCTCCTTTCTAGCCCGCTGCCCAGGGTCACACCATCCCTCTCGCCTGGGTGGGGCAGCCCAGGATTTGGGCTCAGTTGTCTGTCTGAGGCTTAAAGAATGCAACTGAAGTTCTGTGCAGGGAGAGGAAGGAGGATGTTCTTCCGCCTGGTTCTGGGAGGGAGCTTTGCTGTGATGTTGTAGCTCCCACCTGCAGTCCCCACGGAAGGACTGATGAGTCCTGCAGAAGCACCTTGCTCCTTGGCAGGGAAGGACAGCTCCTTTCTTTCCAAGGAATACCCGTGCCAGAGGTGCCTTTCCGAAGGTGCCCACAGAGGCAGAGGGAGCAGGGCACCTGGCACAGTTCTGCCATGCTGCTCAGCAGCTAATCGGGGGCTGTTCTACAGCAGGTGGGCTGGCAGCACACACAGGTCCAGCATTAGGACCGGGTTTTGCCTTTATTCCCCTCAGCTTGTTGCTGTTCACTCTGAAGCCTGGTGTTAACTGTTAGCAAGGGGAAGGAGTGAGGCCAGCCCAGTGCTGCTGTCAGTGAGAGCTTGCTCAGCTGGGAGTTGGCCCAAAAGCTCCCGTGGGTGTCAGAGCGTCAGGCAGTGAGAGGCAGTGGAATGCTCACATGGGGACAAGGTGCAGGTGAAGCGGGAGCACAGCAGAGCTTGGTAGGGCTCAGTGTCCTGGCATGGCCAGCACCCTCAGGCACTGGGAAGCCTGGGATGGGATCTGGGGCTGGGGACTCGCTTCTGCCTGCATTTCCCACCTCCTACAGCTTCCTCGGGCAGGCAGGAGTGACTGATGAAGACGGGCAGCTGTTGAGCCCTGCTGAGCTCCACCTTTAGATGGACTGAAGCACCTTTCTGGAGTAAGCAAATAAAAGGAGGTATAACTTAATTACCTTCTGATTGGTGTTGCTCATTGGAGTGGGATATCCAAAGGCAATTTATTGATTCGTTTTTAGCACTCATAAGACATGGTTTTAAGACATTATGTTTTCTGGCTGGAAAATACTAAAGATTGCTCCTGCATAAATATTTAACTACTCGCTTAGAGGAAACAAGGTCATGGTGAGCGGTGTTGGTGATGTGCTGGCCAGGCCCCTCCTGCCCCGGCAGGCAGACCTTTGCTCTGAGGGCACACGGTGCTGGGCAGGAGTTGTGCTGAGCTGCCCTGTGAGGCTGCAGGAGGCTCTACCACCCCAGGCAACTCGTGCTGCTGCTGGGACACCTGGTGTCTGTGCCCTGGTGCAGGGGGTTGGTGCTGGTGCCCCTGGGCCCTGCTGGGCCATGAGGGGCAGGTCTGTCATGCCATGGGGGTGGGACGGTCACTGTTGAGGGGGTGTGGGTACAGTGCGGGGAGTGAAGTGTTGGGCTTCACACCTGAACGTGGAGAACAGGGGCTAATGGTTTAAACTGAAAGAGGAGAGATTCAAGTTAGACATCAGGAAGGAATTATTCACCATCAGAGTAGGAAGGCTCTGGAACATGTTGCCCAGGGAGTTGTGGCTGCCCCTTCCCTGGAGGTGTTCAAGGCCAGGTTGGATGAGGCTTGTGCAGCCTGGTCTGGTGGGACGTGGCCCTGCTCATGGCAGGGGGGTGGAACCTGATGATCTTTAAGGTCCCTTCCAACATTAACCATTATGTGATTCTATGAATGTGCCAGGACAGGAGGAAAACCTGGCTCTGTCTGTGCAGCACCAAGCACTGCAGGTCCCCATCCCTAGCAGGCCCACTATCAAGGCAATGCCCAGTGGGTTTATCCATACTGTTTGTCCATGTGCACTGATCCTCCCCTCAGCTGCCTGGTGTGCCTGGCATATCCAGGGCTGCAGGAGAGGTGGAGAGGTTGTCAATGCACAGAGGTTGCAGGAGGGAGAGCTCTACCCTTTGGTTGTGTTATACAATCACAGGATCATTTTGGTTGGAAAAGACCCTTAAGATCACCAAGTCCAACTGTTCCCCCAGCCCTGCCAAGGCCACCGCTGACCCGTGTCCCTCAGCACCACATCTACGCAGCTTGGAAACCCCTCCAGGGGTGGGGACTCCCTCCCTGCCCTGGGCAGCCTGTTCCTGTACTATTCCTCATCCTTCCAACTACAGCTACAGGTGCCTCTCTTCTCTGCAGGTCATCATGATGAGGAATGACATCCATCACTGCAAAGCATCAGGGATATTCCTGCGCCTGTCAGCAGGAGGCCTGATTGCAGACAACAACATCCATTCAAACTGCGAGGCCGGGGTGGACATCCGTAAGGGAGCCAACCCCCTTGTCTTGGTATGTCCCCCCAGCCATGCTGGAAGCTTCACGCTCTCTCAGGTTTCTCCCCGAGGGGCAGCAGGGATCCATCTCCCAGTATAGAAAACACTGACCTTTATGTAAGCTTTTCCCTTCAGCGTGTTTCCTAAGGTTTTGTTGATGGATTAGACTACAATTTTGTTGATGCGTTGCCCTAGAAGGGCAGGGCACAGCAAAGGGCTGCCTGATGGTGTGTGGATCATCTCCTGCTCTGTTTGATGGTGCCTCAAAATTGCTGTGCCTAGAGGGGGGGATGTTCCCTATCTAATAAACACCCCTGTGTGATGAGTGAGCTTGTGCAAGTGAGGCAGTGAATCAGCACTGTGAAGTGTTCCTCCCAGGCTAGGAGTTGTGTTCTCTGCCTCAGGAGCTGACGGAGGGTCTCGTCTCTGCTCAGCCTCAGACAGGAGGGAGCAGCAGCCTGCTCTCCAGCAGCATGGCTTTTCCCTGGGAATTGGGAATTGTGTGGTCTCCAGCTGTGCAGCAGATGGCCTTGTCCCCGTTTACTGATCACTGTATCTATTCTCATCCTTGAATGAGCTGGGGCCCCACCACACAGGGAGGAAGAAGTGGTTCCACACTGCCACTGAAGTGTCCCTGTGGCTGCATCGAGCTCTCCACCTCAGCCCTGCGCAGCAGGTGGGATAAGCAGGGCTGTGGACCGGGAAAGAGGTGGCAGCTCAGATGCTGTGGCTGGCCTTGGCTGCATCTTCGAGCTGTTGTTCTCTGCTTGGCCTGGTGTGGTGACTCCTACCCTGCCCCTCCACGAGGAACTAGGCTGCTGTCCTGCTCGGGGTGTCCCATTGTCCTCCTGACCACAGGGGCATGAACAGGGAAAACAGCAGCCAAGTGGCTGCTAAGTGGTCACTGGGGCTGTGCAAAGTGGCATCAAACAGCATGAGAAGAGGCACCAGGCTGTAACTCTCAGGCCTCTACTGGGACCTCTGCCTCCTGCTCCTGTGGGATCCCACTAAGGGTCTTTTCCTCTTGGTGGCCATGGGGAGGTGTTGGACTTGCAGGCCCACCAGCCGTGCCCAGTGTCAGATGGGCTGTAAGGAACAAAGCATCACTGGGTCCAGGACAGCCCTTGGAGAGGGCAGCAGGAGCTGGTGGAGGAAGAAGAGGCTTCAGGCATGACAGGAAAGGAAATTCAGCATTGTGTGCTACAGCCCCAAAAAACAGTAAAAGTTCAGGTGCCTTGACCAATGGAGAGTGATTTCTTGGCAGCTAGATTAATTACCCTCTGCCCTTTTCCCCAGCAGGGTTGAGAGCTGTTGCTTTTCTCTGTGGTTGCTGTCTCCTCTTGCTCACTTTTATGAGTGACTTTCCTTCCTTTCGCTTTTATTCTCCCTACATGTGCAAAAAAAACCCCATAGTGCAATAAGATACACAGTGGCCTTCGGTCAGGCATTGTCGTCGTTGGCAACGGAAGAGGCATCATCCGTAGCAATCAGATCTATGGGAACAAAGAAGCTGGCATTTATATTCTGTATAATGGAAACCCTGCTGTGAGGTATGTTAGCTAGCACTGACCTCTCTCTCTTCCCTCGACTGTTAAGAATTATTCCTCCCACTATGCACACTTTTTTCGTTTTTCCAATGCACACCATAGAGCAGAGGCAGGACCACAGTGCACTTTCTTTGAGTTCCCTCTCTCTGCTTGCTGCACTCAGGTCTTTGCCAAGTGCCACTCCTGAGCTTTCCCCCAGGGTCTGAGCAGGACAGAGGCTGTGTTCAAGATGAACAACTCACACAAGTCATGGTGCTGTTTGCAAGATGGGGAGTAATGAAGCTTGGCACTCCAATCACTTTTGCTCCAATTCACCTCTCTGCTTTAAACACCTGGAGCTACTTGAGTGTGTTTAATACCACTTGGTTTAGATGTTACCATGAGTGTCTGGCAGGCTTTCTTCAGGTTGATGCCATCAGCTCTACCTGGTGATACCAGCTGGTATCAGTGAACCCAGCAATTGGATTGCAGCTGGAGCATGGTATTGGTTGCAGATGTGAGTGGCATCTAGACCATATTGCCAGTCCCTCCCACCACCTGCCATGGCTGTGGGTGATCAGAATAGGTGTTTGACAGCTCACCTTGGTGCTGCAGAGCAGGGAAGGGCACAAAGGGAAGAGAATGGTTGCCCTGGATCAGCCCCATAGCTGGAGTGTGAGTATTCACACAGCTGTTGATAATTAGCAGCGCGTTAGCCTGAGTCCTGCAGTCCTAATGACAGTGACTCCTTGCAGGTCCGTGGTCTGTGCAGAGCTGGTGAGGTTCAGCA
>NW_009954615.1:139413-143727 GCF_000747805.2 Chaetura pelagica
AGGCTGCCCGTGTGGACACACAGAAGCAGGGTGCCTCAGCCTTTAGTCTGTCTGGGGACCTGGAGAGGAGAAGGTTGCATGTCAGTCCTGACAACACAGGGTCAGGGCCAGGCACACCAGCAAGGGATGATGGAAGTGCTCTCAGGTGTTGATTTTTTAGCAAAGCTGCATTGTTCTGGCAGGGCCCAGCAGTGCAGAGGGAACACTGTGGGGTGGAAAGGTTCAACAGGTGTCCTTCTCTCCAGGCTTTCTTGCAACATCGTTTGCAACCCCTGTGTGCACTTTGTGATGGAGATGTGACTCCCTGCTCAGGGGTACATGGGAGGTGATGGGGAGGAGGGAGGGAGGAAGCTTGGTGAGATGACACCTTTTTTCTCCTGGCCGGTTGCATGTTCCCGGTGGAGCTGCTCTGCTCTGCTCCCGCTGCTGCCTGGGGCTGGGCCGAGGGAGCTGCTGGCATGGCTGGGTCTGGCTGAGGAGACAGCAGGGCAGGCAGGGATGGAACAGGTCTGTGGTAGCAGAAATGTCCTTTTCTGGGTACCTTCTCCGTGGCTGTATGCAGTATGAGGCTTTGCCCATCCCTGGGAGCTGCAGCCCCAGCTCTGTCCCATGTCACTGCCTGCAGCTGCCTGGCTGGGGACAGATGGGGCCAGGGGCTCTGTTCAGGGAGCAGGGGTTGTCCTACTGAGAAGCATGCTCACAAGGCATCCCACAAGGGTGCAAATCATATTTTTTAAGGATGGAATAGGCCCTTGGGCACAGGTATCTTGCAGTCAGAGGTGCCCTCTTTCAGCTGCCAGGACAGTTTGTCACGGCTGCATCCTGCGATGCTGCGGGTGCTGCCTGTGGTGCTGCCTGGTGGGGGGAGGCTGCTGCCACTCCTGGAGACACTGGGACACTATGTTCCTGGGGGGTCCTCTGGGTGGCTTCAGGCTTCCCTGCCTCTGTGCCCTGCAGCTGCTGGTGGGTTCCTCTGCTCACCTGGTCTCACATCTTTGGGGCCTGTGTCACGCCAGGTCCTGCAGCCTACCAACAGCTCTGTGATCTCTGGGCACAGCCCAGGACCTTCCCTGATCTGGCAGGGTAGTGAGAGCTTCCCAGGCTGCACCAGCCAAGTCAGCAGCTGCTGCCTTTGAGCAGGAAGCTGCAGGGGGAGGGGCAGCTGTGCCGGGGTGGGGTGGCTGTGGTGAGGTGGTCATGATGGTGAAGTGGCCATGATGGTGAGGTGACCATGGTGAGGTGGCCATGCTGCTGAGGTGTCATGATGAGGTGGCCATGCCAGGCACCACAGGCACTGCCATCCCATCCTATCTCTCTCTTTAGAAGCTCCTCCACTGCCTGCACAGCCCAGTGGAGAAGAGCTGTCTCCAGTGAGTGCTCCTGGGTGGATGCTGGGCAGTCAGTGCCAGGCAGGGCACTTTACACATGTTTTTTCTTTGTGATCAACCTGATGGTGTCTCACTCTGAACCTCAGCAGCAAACCTGAGATTTGAGGTTGCATTGTGGAGGAGGAGCTGATGGTGGGCTTGGGCCTCCCAGATTTCATTCTTCCTGACAGGCGGTGGGTGGGAGCCCAGGGGACAGTGGGTGACACCTTCACTCTGATGTTTCCTGCCATCAACCACGATCACCATCTGCCCCTCCTGGAGCAGAGTTCCATGGCTGATAAAGCTTCTCATCACCTCCCTTGGTTGAGAAGAAAGGGGGAAACGGGCTGAAGCCCTCGCAGACTCCTCTGCAGCGTCCACCTAGGTGGGACCTGGCCACTGCTGGAGATGGCACCCTGGCTGGACAGACAGCTGGTCTGGCATGGTGGTCGTTCAGACGTCCATCAGCTCTTCCAGCTCTTCCAGTGCTCTTTCTGACAAGTGTTTCATGGTGCCTCTTTTGTGCTTTCACCTCCTTGGAAGCTGCTAAGCTCTCAGCAGCTCCCCCTGCTTGGCATGAGCCCCCTCCCCTGGCTCCTGGGCAGGGGCTGCGGGGGCACGGGGACCCACGTGGAGCAGGATCCCTGCTGCTCCTAACTGCCTTTTCTTCTCCTGCATCAGTGGGAACCATATTTTCCAGGGACTGGCTGCTGGAATAGCAGTGAATGAGAACGGAAGAGGCCAAATCACAGGTAGGGGAATGAAAATGCAGTTGTTGTGCCAAGTTAGTCTCTCTCTTTAAGCTCTATCTCATTGTTTGGTTGCAAAATGATTCTTGTTACTGTTCTTGGGTGACTTTACATGCAGTAATGCCCTGGTTTCCATTCCCTAGTTGGTGGTGTTTCTTCCCTTGACACGGGAAGTATATCTTTCTGCAGTGTACCCTCTAAGTTGTTCTTTCCTTTGTCTGTCACCCAGCTGGGACATGGAACTGTGCTCCAGAGCACTCTGCTGTGCAGACTGCATTTTATCCCTGGTGTGCTATCCAGTTTATAAGCATAAACTGCCAATGCCATTTTCCTACTGTCATGGCACCTCTGAGTGGTTTTCCACTCTGCCTACACCTCTGAGGACAGGGAGCTGGTGGTACTGGAACTGTCCCATGCCAGGGAAATGAGGGAACATGGAAGCTCCTGAGGCCTGTACATGCATGGGAGCTGTTCACTGGGACCAGGTCTTGGCATGCTAGGTTCTCCTTGCTCTTCTGTGGTCACCTCATCCTTCCTGTCTGGCCCTAGGGAATGTCATCTGTGAGAACCAGTGGGGTGGAGCAGACATCCGCCATGGGGGGGACCCCATCCTGAGGAACAACCTCATCTCCTGCGGCTACTCAGATGGTGTTGTGGTGGGTGAGCACGGGAAGGGCCTCATCGAAGGGAACACCATCTGTGGTAAGGAGCAGGACAGGCTGGAGAGTGACTGTCACACTGTGCCCATTCCCTGTCCTCTGGGGCTGGACAGGCTGTCAGGAGGGGCTGTGCTGGGTGCCCTGGAGGGGCTTGTGCTCCTCTCTGGCCTGGTTTAGGACAGACAGGATGCTGGCAGTCATGTAGCATGGCTCTGTGTGTGTGTGTCTGTCTATCCCAGTAAAGCTGGAGGTGGTGGCCAGCTCTGCTGGTGGCCAGTGTCAGCCCCTTGCAGTGGGGGTACAGGGCACACACAGGGAGGTCCCTGAGGTCTCTGGAGTAGCAGTGGCCAAGGCAGGAGGAGGGTGGTTGGAGGGCCCAGCCATACTGTGGGTGGTGGAGCTGCAGCTCAGCCTATGGTAGACACTGGAGAATGAACCTGGGCTCCCAAGGTCAAGCCTCAGGGAAACCTGGCTCCATGTTCCCAGAGCTGCTCCCTCCCTGGCCCTGGGAACTTCCAGTCTGGAGGAGTAGAGACCAGTGCATGTCTGATCCTGGGAGGAGATGTGGGCTTCCAGCACTGTGGCCATGTGCCCATGGAGCCAGAGCTGAGCCTGACCACCCTGCAGAGCCCCAGGGCACTGGGGTTTACCTCCTGATGCATGAGTTAAACCAGGGACTTGAGCTGAGGTCGCAATATGGACAGTGACAGGAGAGGATGGAGGTGGGGAAACAAAGCCACTGAGCTCATGGACTCATGCCAGCACAACGGGACCCAGTCAGGGCCAAAGGGTGGCTGTGGCCCCCTGACATGTAGAGTTAGCCTTCATGTGTGCTCCAAGAGGAGAACCACTTCTATCCCACCTGTGCTGGATGAGGGCTGCCAGATGCTTCGGGCAGGGCTGGGGGGTCTCCAAGCCCTGCTGAGTCAGTGGGCTGTGCCACCCTGCTCTGCAGGCAACAAGGGCTGTGGCGTGTGGATGATGTCCTCCAGCCTCCCTCACCTCATCAACAACGAGATCAGCCACAACAGCATCTACGGGGTGGCAGTCTTCAGCCACAAGGACGACACCAGTGACCACCCCCCTGGCCAGGGCAGCAGCGAGAGCTTCCAGGAGGAGAGGGAAGGGGCTGGTGGGGAGAACGACCCTGAGAGCGAGGAGGAGTACCCAGCTGCCCGGCACCCCATCAGCGTGGCACTGCTGGAGTTGAACAGCATCAACCACAATGGAGGTGAGCTCAGGGCCTGCAGCTCTTCCCAGCATTTATGAGATGGGGTGGTGTGCAGAACAGGGTGTTGTCCTGGCCCACCAGCACAGGGGACCACCAGGGTCTTCCTCAGCTGCCACCAGGCCAAGAGCACCCTGGAGAAATCACAGAATCATAGAATGGTTTGGGTTGGAAGAGACCTTATGATCATCTAGTTCCAACCCCCTGCATGAGCCCAGGCTGCTCCAACTCCCATCCAACCTGCCCTTCAACACTGCCAGGGATGGGGCAGCCACAGCTTCCCTGGGCAACCTGGGCCAAGGTCTCCCCCC
>NW_009954615.1:144486-150655 GCF_000747805.2 Chaetura pelagica
AACAGAGAGGAGAGGGAGATGAAGAGGGACAGAGAGACAAAGAGACAGATGTGCAGGCTGAGTGAGCTGTGCTGAAGAGCGGGGGGAGCTGGCATCTGAACTAGATTTTTGGACATTGGAGGCAGTGTTCCAGCATCCAGCAAGTTCCCAAAATTAGGACCTGGCTCAAGGTTACCTCCATTCTATTCTTTGTTGAGGTGGAAACATTGTGCATCAAAATGACAGATAAATGCATTTTAACATTGTAAAAGGGCCCTAAAATGAGTGTACAGAAAGCCCTGCTGAGATGAATGCTTTGCAAGAGGCCCACAGGGCTGCAGATGCCTTTTGAAAACCATGCACATAGAAAAAAATTGTCCTCTGGACCAGAGGCTACAAACCACTGCATTTTGGGGGTGTTGAGCCTGGAGAAGAGAAAGCTCCAGAGAGACCTTAGAGCAGCTTCCAGGGCCTGAAGGGGCTCCAGGAAAGCTGGGGAGGGACTTGAGACAAGGGCAGGGAGGGATGGGATGAGGGGAAGGGTTTCCAGCTGGCAGAGGGAGCTGAAGATGAGATGTGAAGGAGAAATTCTGTTCTGTGAGGGTGGGGAGACCCTGGCCCAGGTTGCCCAGGGAAGCTGTGGCTGCCCCATCCCTGGCAGTGTTGAAGGGCAGGTTGGATGGGAGTTGGAGCAGCCTGGGCTGGTGAGAGGTGTCCCTGCCTGTGATGATGTTTGAGGTTGGATGATCTTTTAGGTCTCTTCCAACCCAAACCATTCCACAATTCCATGATTTTCTGTGGTCCAGCTGTCCCATCTCCTGGAGCACACAGGCAGAGTTCATTTGTGGAGCAGAGTGGTGGCCCAGTCTTTGAAGTGCTGGTGGCTCCATGGTGCTGCCATTATCACCTGCCCACGGGCAGAAACCCAGATGTGCCTGGGGACTGTGAGGAGGCAGCACTGTCTGGGATGTCCCAGCAGGTGTTCTTCTGGAGCCAGGGAGGGTAAAGGACCAAACTGATCTTCCTGATGATGACACAGCAAACTCTGTGGCCTTGTCAGACTTCTAAGTGCTCTTTTGTCACGTACGAAGAGCTGACAGCCTGTCAGTACCACCATGAGGAGTCTGGAGGGCAAGGAGCAGTGGCAGGTTCACATTCAGCAGTGTCTGTACTTGTGTTTCAGCAGGGGGTTGGGTTCCAGCTGCAGTGAAACTTGTGGCATCTTGTATTGAGCTTTCAGCTGAGGCCACCAGTGACTTGTGGAAAGCTTTGGGAAAGCTTGTGTGTGCACGGTCACGGTGTGCCTGGGCTGAACTCTTGCTAGACTCCCAGACTGGCTGGTAGTGCTTGTGAACCTGCAGAAGAGCTTTGGGGCTTGGCTTTGTGTTGATCAAAGAGCCAGATGAACAATGTCCTGCTTGGGCCATCCTGACTAGAGCTTATCTTGCAGGTGACCAAGAACAGGATCCAGTCCTTTCGGGACTATGGGATTGCTCTCTTTGATGAAGCCAAAGGCCTGGTGAAGGAAAACCTCATTTTCCAAGGGAGGTCCAAGAAATCCATTTTGCGACCAATGTCCAATGCAGGGGATTGCATCATCCAAAACAATGTATTTCTCACCTTCAGGAAAAGGTGAGGCTCCTGTCCCCATGCGTGCAGCCGTGACCCTCAAGCCCCTGTTGTGCTCCTGTGTCAGGAGAGCACAGGGGGCTTTGAAGCTCCTCACCCCAGCTTCCCACACCTGCTGACCCAGGGCACCAGCCCCATGTGGTGAACCACTGCAGGTCAAGAAACCAAAAGGTTCCTCATGGGCTACCTCTAAAGCCACTGAAGGGCTTGGATTATTCCTTGAGAGGCCAGCGTGAGTCGTCACGATGTCTGTGAGCCCAGGAACGTTTGCTCTGTGCCATGGCATCTCACTCTCCTGCACAGCTGCCCCTGGAGCCTGGAAGCTCTGTGTGTGCTGCACTGCTGCCCCTGCAGCTTGGGCAGCCCAGGAGGTGTAGCCAGGGCAGAGTGGGAGGGAGGAGGATGGGCCAGAGCCACCCATGGTCTGCACTGTGCTGCTGAGGAAGGGGGTGGATGTAAGCACCAGGCTGCATGCCAGGCTTTTGCTACCAGAGCAGCATGAACAGAAATTGGGAAGATGGATCTTGGAGTGCTTGTTGCTCCGAGGCATCATTTAGCTACCCTGGTCTTTGTGCCAGTATGAGGACGTCTTCTGCTGGCCTTCAAAGGTAGGGCTGTAGCTGCAGAGCTGTAATGGGCATTGCAAAGCTCTCTTCAGCAGCTGCCATCACCTAGATCTCAATCACTCTCATCATTAGAGGCCTTGTTCAAACAAGTCAGCACAGGAGTCCTCAGCAGACGCTGGGGAGGGAAAGCAGGGGCCCCAATCCTATGCAGTGGCTGGATATTCCTTAGATTGTTCTTTTTAGCTAGAAATTTGACCTTGACTCTTCTTTCTCCCTGGGCCGCAAATCTTGGTCCAGGGTGTAAGAGAGGGCGCAATGAAACTGGAAGAATTGTATGACTGAGGGAGGGTTAGGCCATGGGATCTCCCAGGTTGGTGCTCTCACCTGATCCTGCAGATTCCCATAGCATGGAAGTCAAGTAAGTGCACTTAGCTCCAACATTTGTCCACGAGATTTCCAAATCTGGGCCCCTTTCAGCATGTCTTGTGAGGTCCCAGCATTGACTCCCTCTGCAGGCTCCTGGCCCACCCACCAGGAAGTGCAGTCACTTGGAGGTGTTGGCTGGGAAACCAGAGACAGGCGCAGCAGTGAAGCTGGATGTTCCATCTCAGTTTCCTGCAGCTCTTGGGTCTGCAGCAGATGTGGGGCGAGCTCTGCTGGGCTCTGCTACTCCCAGGAGGGACAGTCCCTCAGGAGAGTGTCCAAGCTCTGCTGACCACGGGTCTCTCCTCTCCCCAGGTCTGACGTGGGGTGCATGCTGAACAACCCCCCAGCGCGACCGCAGCCCCCGGGAGGAGCCGCGGGCGCCCACAGAGCCGCCCCAGGGCAGGGGGTTTCCAGCATAACCCGCAGGGGGGGCGGGGGCTGCCACAGCCATGGCAGCATCTTCTGCACCATCCTCTGACCAGAGAGCAGGGTCGGTCTTTTCACCAGAGCTGCCACCAGGAAGCTCTCACAGCTCAGGGAGGGGGAACCCCCATTGGACTCAACTCCCTTTTTCATGAAGGATTTTGCAGCGTCAGTGTCACCTCACTAAATAAAAAATATCTGGTCAGCAGCCTCTGAATTCCTCCTCTCTGCCCACTGGGACTGCTGCTGGGGTAATTTACAAGTGAGCAGTTCCTCAGGTGAAGCGTGCTCCTAGCAGGACCACTGGTGCACCCAGTGGGGCCTCCCCAGCCTGAGCTCTGGACAGACCCCTTCCTGAGGGCCCTGCAGCATTTAATTGTTAGTTTGGGAATCACTTGCTTTGAAGCTGCTTTGTCAGTGACTATTTGTGCCAGGACACCCAGTCTGACAACGTGTGGTCTGGCTCCCTTTCTGTTTGTGCTGAGGGACCCGAGGGGACACACAGCTGGAGCAGACATAGAGAGACACCTGTGAGCAGCTCTGCTGCTGTTTGCACAGTTTCTGCCCCTTGGTCCCCATCTCCTCAGCTTCTGGCACCAGGACACAAGACGCTGAGGCTGAAGTCACCCCTTAGGCAGACAGACACAGAGTGCCTGGGCTCCCAAACCACTGCACCTCCTGGGCAGCAGCCCCAGACAGATGCAGATCCATACACCCCCCATGCTGCCCACCCCCTGGGTCGAGCCCTCACCTGGGAGTTTCTGCCCCTTGGTCCCCATCTCCTCAGCTTCTGGCACCAGGACACAAGACGCTGAGGCTGAAGTCACCCCTTAGGCAGACAGACACAGAGTGCCTGGGCTCCCAAACCACTGCACCTCCTGGGCAGCAGCCCCAGACAGATGCAGATCCATACACCCCCCATGCTGCCCACCCCCTGGGTCGAGCCCTCACCTGGGGAGGGTTGGAACAGCGCTCGGGAGGGGACAGGACAGGCTGGGCCTGTGCATGGGCAGGGACCCCTGGGCCTGTGAGGAGCTGGGGGGGCTGGATGTCCCCCAGCCCATGGAGCTGAGCTCCCCTGGGACTGGGAGGAGCTGGGCAGGGGTTTATGGCATTGATGGTGTCTCTGGGGGTGCCCTGCTGTCCCCTGGGGCCCAGGGCTCTCACTGCAGGGGATGGAGGGTCACTGGCCATGGCCTCATGTGACAAGCTGCTGATGCTGGCTGCATCACCAGCAGAGATCAAGAAGTCATCACTCTGCTCTACTCAGTGCTGGTCAGACCACACCTGGAGTGTTTTGTTCAGCTCTGGTCCCTGCTCTACAAAAAGGATGGGACAGACTGGAGAAGGTCCAGAGAAGGGCCACAAGGATGATCAGGACTGAAGCACTTGCCATGTGAGGAGGCTGAGAAAACCGGGTTTGTTCAGCCTGGAGAAAAGAAGGCTCAGGTGAGATTTTATTACAATGTTCCCATACTTAAAGAGTATGGGAAGAGTACTTAAGAGTACTTAAAGCCTCTCTTGAATTAAAGAGAGGCTACCAAGAGCATGGAGACTCCTGAAATACAAGGAATCACATAGAAAAGACGAGGGGTAATGGGCACAACTGCTTCTGGGGAGATTCTAATTGGACACAAGTGGTATATTTTTACTATTAAAACCATCAAACATTGGAATAGTCTCCCTCATTCCCCTACATTGGACAGTTTTGTCTCAGCTTGACAGGGTGTTGAGCCACCTCATATAAACTACACTAGTACCTAGAGAGGTTGGACCCAGGTGATCCTTGAGGTCCCTTCCAACCTGGCATTCCATGATTCTGTGATCTGCCTTGTCATCCCTGCCTGACACCGGCTGCTGGATCCCAGCTGGATTTTCTGTTCTTTTCCCAGAATGAGCTGTCCAGATAGCTTCTGCCCTCGGACAACCTGGCCTAGCTGTGCTGCACAGCCTGATGTGCCTGCTCCCCTCTGCAGACCCATTAATGCTGCAACATGGTCCAAAACACTTCTTTCTTAACAGGAAAAGTACCTTTTCCTATATTTCCAGGAAAACTGCCGCAAATAAAATGCCATATTTTAAAAGTTGTGTACATTTTAGTAACTGAGGTGCTTTCCACACCAAGTGCAATTTTCCAGCCTGGCTGTTGGGGAAACCCCTTGGGAAGGGGGTGGTGGTGCTGTCAGGCCGTGGGACACAGCCCTGCTGGGGAGAGGGCTCTGGTGTGGTCAGGAGTGGGTGCAAAACCAGTGAGAGACAACACTGTCAGTTGTCAGCTCTGCCCCTGGCCACATGTGTGCACGTGTACACCTGACTTCTGGTGTACAATCCCTACCTGTCACCGTTTTGCCTGTTCTGTGGTGGTGCTTTGTGATCAGTGGTCAAAGCCCTGGTCTGCCTGAAGACAGAGGCAAAGCTGACCCAGCTCCACCTTCAGAGCCCAGCACGTGGGCAGCAGCCTCACTGCTGTCCCTTGAGTGCTCAGCACAGGGAGAGCCAAGCATGGGGGTCTCTTGGGATGAGCGTGACTCAGCTGTTGGGGACTGAGAGAAATGGAAGGATGGGCCCCCCAGGGCATTGCAGGGCAGTGCCTGCCACAGCTGTGCTGCTCAAGAGGAGACCAACTTTGGGGAAGGAATGCTTGTAGATTCTAGCTGAGACCCATCATCCAGCTGGTAAGGGGGCTGGTTTGCTTGACAGATGTTGCTGGAACGGGCAGAGTTAAGGGGCAGCTGCAGGTGGCAGTGGGAGAGGTGATGCAGGACAGCTCTGTCCCTGGTAAGCAGCAGGGGAGGAACAAGTGCTCAGGCTGGCAGCAGAGATGGCTGTAAGGGAGGGATGGGAGATCCCAAATGCATGCTGCCAGGCAGGAGCCTGTAGTCCCAGACCCTGTGTAGCTCTGCAGTGCTGACTGTCTCTTGCACAAAGGACCTGCAGCCCTGATGGGGTGGGGGGGATGGACAACATGACCCTGGGGACACCTGAGGGGTGGGAGAGGGGCTGTACAGCAGTCAGGACAGAGCCAGGCTGCTGACACAGACAGAGGGATCACGATGGTGTGCTTCAGCTGGAACTTGCCAGAAGGCTGGCATGCCTGCAGGAGCAGCTGGAGATGTTCAGTTCTGCTCTGAACATGCCTGTAGGGA
>NW_009954615.1:150763-151684 GCF_000747805.2 Chaetura pelagica
TAGGGAAATAAAAAGGGAAATAATGAGCAAATTGAAATAGATGTGGAGGCTTGGGCTGTTCCCAGTGGTGGTTGCTGGCACAGGGAAACTGGAGTGGGCTGAGCTCACTCATACTTGTGAGGTGCTTAAGGTAATGCTGAGAATCCCAAAAATCAGTTGGGGAACCTGTAATATCTGGTCCTGCCTGTAGTGGCCTGAATCCTGGGGTTTAGGAGGACATCTCTGTGTTCAGGCATGTCCTGGAGGCTTCTGAATGTCATCAGTTAGACCCTTAAAAAACAACAAAAAAACAGGGAGATCTGAGATTTTTACAAACGCTTTAATATACTTTTTGTGCTTTTTTCACTTTAGGGCAGGGGAATGCACCGTGGAAAAAGCAGATGCTGTCAAGCAGGCACACAGAAAATTGTTCAGAAAAATACATGTAGTTTAACTCAGTTCACATAATAGAATGTGAGAAAGGAGTTAATTTCAATATATGCAGTAAGACCTGGAATAGGTCACGTGATCAAAATCCTTAAACTCTCAACGGGTTGAGCAGGAAGCACCAAGTTCAAATATTGTCTTCAAATGTTAATATTTACACTACCAATCACTACGAAAAATACCCATCTCTTCATACTGACTACATTGTCACAAGGAAAGCAAAAATAAAGTTTGCTTTCCCAATAAATTTTTCAAATTTGTGTTAAATATCCCTAAGAAACTGTCTGGCCCCAGGACATGATCCCATGTCCTTTTCCCCTCCTGTCAGTTCCCGGCCTTGGCTCCTCTTCCCATGCAGTTAGGAACCCTGCTGTGTCACCAGGGAGAGCAGCTGCTTCCCAGGTTCAGTGGGACACAGAGAGGGACACAGAGCAGATGAGCTGTTCTCCCCTTTGGGCTACATGGACAACCACCCACCCTGGATCAGGGGTGATG
>NW_009954615.1:151703-164919 GCF_000747805.2 Chaetura pelagica
TGCTGAACACAGTGCTTACGTCAGGATGGGATACTCATGTCCTCATCTCTGCTGCAACTGGCTCCAAGTCACGTAAAAGGGCATCATCACTTCTTGCTTGGTTGGGCAACCACCTCTGCTTCCTGCTTCCTTGCTTACCTCAGCACCAGCGGGTGGGTTTTTATCCAAACACACGTGGCATTGTCACGGTGATCCACATCTGCTCCCCTTCCCATGCTCATTTCATGGAATCATAGGATCATGGGATGGGTTGGGTTGGTGGGACCATAAGATCACCCAGTCCTGCCCCCTGCATGTGCAGGGACACCTCCCACCATTCCAGGCTGCTCCAAGCCCCATCCAACCTGCCCTTCAACACCTCCAGGGATGGGGCAGCCACAGCTTCCCTGGCCAACCTGGGCCATGGTCTGACCACCCTCATTATGAAGTTTTTTCCTAATATCTAACCTAAATCCCACCTCTTCCAGTTTAAACCCATTAACCTTGGTCACATCCCTTCCTGCCCTTGTCTAAAGCCCCTCCCCAGCTTTCCTGGAGCCCCTTCAGGTACTGGAAAGTGCTCCAAGGTCTCCATGGAGCCTTCTCTTTTCTCATACCAAACATTTGAAACTCCACAGCAGTGAAATTGAATTAGATAATGAGGATAAACTAATTGTTTATCTCAGAATAGTACTTCATGCCCACCTAAGTCAGGACTACTGCCCAGATGCTAATGAAGATTAGAAAACCCACAAAAAGTATCTCTGGCCAGATCAGCTGTCTGAGCAAATTCACTCTGCTGAAGACTTGAGAGCCAGGCCTGGGTAACTGGGGGGCTCCCCTGCCCCCCAGCACACTGGGGGCTGCCCAGGCAGGGAGGACTCCTGCTGGACACCACATTGAACATGAGCCAGGAACATGCCCAAGCAGCAGTGGGCAAGGGGGCCCTGGGCAGCATGGGAAGCACCAGGACTGTCTCCAGCAGGTCCAGAGAGGTGACCCTGTCCCTCTGCTCAGCACTGGTGAGGCCACACCTGGAGGATTGTCTCCTGTTCTGGGGTCCCCAGTATGAGAGAGACATGGACAAACTGGAGAGACCAATGAAGGACTAATGGTGAAGGACTGGAGCACCACTGCTGTGAGGACAGGCTGAAAGCTCGGACTGTTCAGCCTGGGGCAGAACAGGCTCTGGGGGGTCTCATCAGTATGTACGAGGGTCCTTCCAGTGCTGCCCAGGAACAGGGACCACAGGCGCTCCAGGACACAGGAGGCTCCCCCTCCTGAAGATCAGGAAATACTTCTTCACTGTGATGTGATGGTCTCCTGGCACAGGGTGACCAGGGAGGCTGTGGAATTTCCATCACTGGAGATACTCAAGTCACCTGAACATGGCCCTGGGCACCTGGCTCTGGGTGGCCCTGCTTGAGCAGGGAGGTTGGAGAAGGTGACGTCCAGAGGTCCCTTCCAACCTCCACCATTCTGTGATACAAACATGCCTGTCAGTCACCTGCAGCCTGTAATTCCCATGGCATTAATTATCCTCTACCCAGATGTTTGTATCACTTCTAATGAGAGTTGAGAAGAGTGGGTCATTAAGGCAGTTAAGGAGTTACCCTTAAACGGCAAAACCATGTACTAAGCCCAAACTGCCATCTGAAGCAGACCGCCCAAATCAAAGACTACTCTGGACACCCCACGCTCCTCCCGTTGCGCGTAAGCTTTTTCTCCTTGAGATCCTCACATATTCACCAGCCCCAGATTCCTACAGTCTTGCTTCGTGAAGCTTAGTGCTCTGTGACAAGAGGAGAGTGAAAATGCAGAGAATCAAGCACAGAAATCACTCTCCCAGGAACTGGGAACCCACAGCTGTGGGTTCAAACTAATCACCTTTTCTGAAGATGACCCCAGTTCTGAGTCAGCATGATCCTCTCTCCCCCAGGCAAGAAGCCAGCAGAGAGGAAGTGGCAGAAATAATTATGTGTTGCATCTTCACACCTTTTCAACACAGCATTACACAGGAACAGAGGCACATGGAGCCAAACCTGGGTGCACGTCTTGCTTGGTCTGACTCTTTCTATGACTTCTTTCCTGCATGTGTGAAAAAGAAGCAAAATAGGCCACAAGCTGACAGGTCTCTGCCAGAACCAACCAGCCAGCGCAAGGGAGGACCTGCAGCCTCAAACCACCTTCTCTTTCTCTGGCACAACCTAGATCCTTCTGTCTTATACAGATGTGGAAAGAAGCAGATGTTTTATTTCAGCTTTGACTACATAAATAGAAAAAAGGAGCAGTTTAATGAGGTGAACACCTGTCCTAGCCCAGCCTGGGGACAGGGTTTCAGCAGGGGCTGTGCTGGGGCTGGACAGCCAACCCCAACACACCAAGGGCTCCTGTGGTGCTCAGTGTGCAGAGCAGCAGTTGAGGAGGGAACTGTTTCGCCCCTGCTCAGACCTGCCAGACACCTTAATTCATTTTCTTGCGCTTCCTCTGGCCCCCTGGTGCCTTTGGCACAGGCAAGGGGAGTGAGAGGGTGCCCAGCTTGTGGTTGGAATCATTCTCAAGTCCTGGCAGCCCCTTTGCCTTGGAGATCCTCAGCCGCAGGGCCCTGGCGATGTCCAGCATCCTGGAAAACACCAGAGAAACTCCATCAGCACGGCAGTGGCTCCTCTGCAGCACACACTGCACACCAGATGAGCAGCCTCTTCCCTCAGGGGAGAAGCCACGAGGCCCCAGCGGGCAGATGTTCTCTCTGCATCTCCAAGACACCATGGAGACAGAAGCTGAAAGTATCCAGACAACACAGTGGAGCTTCCCTGGGGTGGCCAAAATGCCCTGAGCTACGACACTGCCATCCCCAAGAGCAGGGCAAACCCATGCTGCCCCACTCAGTGGCAGCTGACTGCAGAAAATAAAATGCTGCTCTCCATGTTCCTACAGGTGTTAGTTGTGTCCAGCTGCTGCTGGCAGCCCTTGTTTGCTTCCTGATGCAGTCCTCTCCTGTGCATGGCACTCTGAATGGAGCCTGGCACAGCATGAGCACCTCCTTTTGGCCACTAAAACTCACCATCCTCAGCTGTGAGAAGAGGGGCTTGTTTGAAATGCACCTTCTTGCCCAAGCTCTTCACCCTACACAAGCCAGAACACACCTGGAGGCTTGTCAGAGAGAACAAAGCACATATGAAGGAAAGCCCACAGGGACACTGGTGCCCTGGCCCCAGCTGGGCTCCCAAGAACAAAAAAGTCCCTGAATCCTCCCAGCTGACTTCATTATATTTGAAACAGCAGTACATTTGGCTGGGAAGGGTCCTTCAGCCAAACCTACCATTCCAAGCAAGGACCATCCCATCAGGCAGCTCAGGGCTGTGTCTCTCCTCAACTTTTCTGACTTTTCTGACAGGTTGCAGCCTCCTCCACTCTTTTCTCAACAACATCCTAATGCCCTGTGTTCCTAACTCCAGTACATCAGTTAAGAACAAAACAACTCTGAAAACCAACATGGCTTCCTTAAAAAGCTTAGTTCCAAAGAGAAAAAGGAAAGAAAAAATGGATGGAAGCCAACAGCCAACATTGCTGTTAAACCAACTGCTACTCATCAAAGACCAATGTTGGTCCAAATGCAGTAAATTCATAGAATTATCACTGGTTTGGGTTGGAAGGGACCTCAAAGACCATCATCCAGTTCCAACCCCCTGCATGAGCAGGCACTTCCCACCAGCCCAGGTTGCTCCAAGCCCCATCCAACCTGCCCTTCAACACTGCCAGGGATGGGGCAGCCACAGCTTCTCTGGGCAACCTGGGCCAGGGTCTCGCCACCAGAACCCCCAGGGGAATCCACAGCACTTTGCCAGCTGTGGGGAGGGTGTGTCCCTCTGCAGCCCTGTCCCAACTGCATTCCCCCAGGACAATCCCTGTCAGGCAGAGCAGAGTGGCTGAGCTGGAGGCACAGCCACACTGTGGCATCCTTGGCATCAGTAGTGGGCAGGTGAGAGGGGAACACTGAGGAGCATGACCCAGCAGCCACTAACAAGGCCTCTGACAGCCTTCCTAACTAATGAACTGCTGCTGAGCTGATGTCTGGGACCTCCCCAGCCTAGTGGGCTGGCTGGTGGGAGCTGCTCCGTTCCCCACTTCCTCAGCAGGGGCTGGGACAGCAGAATTCCCACAGCAGCTCGGGTTGACACCTGCTGGAACACCAAGTCCTGCAGCCAGCAGCAGGTGCACCACACTCACCTGTCCTTCTGCAGAACTTTAAAATAGAGAACAGCTGCCCCAGCACTACCACAGCAGGGTCCCTTTCTTAAGGTGTTTATCAACCATCACCCTCACCAGCCCCACATGTCCAGTCCTTATGTCAAACACCCGGGCCTGCAGGTCTTCTTACAGCATCTCCCTGGGATGCTCTGGTGAAAATCCCCACATCCATCAGCATCTCAGCAACAGGAACAACACTGTTGGTGCCAAGCCTGGGGTCTGTGAACTTCAGGGCAGGGATTGCTCCATGTGAACACTGAGCAGTAAACCTGACATCTGCAGCAAACCTGCCCCCGCACCCACCAGTCCCCAGCAGCTCTACAGGACAGGTGGGCACAGAGAATGGGGAGGTAAGGAGATGTGATTTGTCAGGCACACAAAGGGGCTGGAAGGCAGTGGACAAGGTCTTGTCCTGGAACAGACCCAGCTTCCCATTTTGGTGCTGCCTGCCTTGGTTTCCTTCCCTGCAGAGCAGCTGAACAGCCTTGTGCTGCACCAGAGGGCATCTCTGCAACAAGTGCCCTTTCAGAGTTTGAGCAATTTAACTCCTTCACTAGGATCAGGGCTTCAAAACAAATTTCAGCATGTATTCATGCATGACTCAGGTGCCAGAGCAGCACCAGCACTCATTCTCCAGGTGCTCTCTTAAGGACAACAGCAGCCTTCAGCAGGTATGAACAAACACAGTGACTCACCTGCTCTCCTGGAGCTTGAGGTCGTTCTGCAGGAGGGTGAGGTCTGTCTGGAAGTTGTTGATGTGCAGAGCCAGTGCAATGACATATGCTGCGATTTTAGCCTTCATTGATGCAGAGATCAAGTTCTGGACACTGCATGGCAAAAGGGAGAATATGAGATGTGGAGTTAACTCCAAACAACCCTCATGAGGTGCAGGCAGAACTGGAGACCCAGAGAGATATGAGTAACTTCTCCTATACTCCAAAAACAAGATCAAAGCAACAGAGACCTCTGATCACAGGGGCCCAACAGGCTTATCTGTCCTCCCTACATGCCGCCATTTCTGTTTAGAAGTGCAGGCCCTGGTGTTACCACGATGCAGCTTTGACAAAATCACCAACTGACGGCATCTCAGTTGTTTGGCAGGATGGTCCTTGCAAGAGGAAAACAAAGGGAAGCTTTGCTGAAATGCCGCCATTTCTGTTTAGAAGTGCAGGCCCTGGTGTTACCACGATGCAGCTTTGACAAAATCACCAACTGACGGCATCTCAGTTGTTTGGCAGGATGGTCCTTGCAAGAGGAAAACAAAGGGAAGCTGTTCTGAAGGCATTAACAGCATCTCAGACACAAGCCACAGGAAGCAGATCCCTGGAAGGGTCCCTCTGCTCCTCACTGGCTTGGACCTTCAGACAGAAGCTGCCCCATTTGGGCTCCCAGTCCTGCTCGTGACTGCAGGGAAACAACACCTGGCACTGGGCAAGGGGTTCTGACACTGCTGGAAAGGAGGGCCATGAGTAGCTCCGCAGCCTCTGCTCCAGCTGAGGGCTGGTGGCTTTTCTTGGATAACCACCATGGCAGGATCACATCCTGCCTTCTACACCAAACGTGGTCACTGTGGATGGGACAAAGGTAGGACAGAGCTCTTTGGTCTGTACAGACATGAGCAGAGGGCTGTGGGTGTCAGCCCAGCACAAGGTGACCAGTGCACATCTCCAGCCTGGTCTGTGCAGGTTTCACTGGAGGCAGGAGCTTTCCTGAGAACACACCCACGGACCTTCAAGCTGAATTCTCCACCTGAGGTACATCACAGCAAACAAAGTTCCTTACCTGCCATTGTTGTAGGTCAGTGAAGTGAAATTCTTCATGAGTTTCCTGCTAATAATGTGAGGACATTCAGGACCCATTGGATCTAGGACAGAAAGGGGTTTTGCAGCAGAATCAGAAACACTTGCTCTTCCTTGTGCTGCCCATCTCCAGCTATCACAACAGCTCATTCCTTACCATGACATTTATCACTTCTTCCTAGCGACACAGAGAACCTAGAAATAGCCTGCACACTGAGGTCTCACTATTCTTCAGGTCAGAGAGGCTCCCCACAGCTTATCTTTCCTTTACAAAAGGGATCTCCCACTTTGACACTGCAGAATCTAAAACATGGGCATGTATTTAACATACACTCTTGTCACAAAATGCTACTGAAACTACATTAACAAACCTATGTCAGCACCAAGACCAGTCACTTCCACATCCTCAACTAAGCCCTGCAGAGTGACTCCTGTGTCTCCAGCAATGCAGGAAGACATTTACAGACAGGCTTGACATTTCCTGCTCCCTCACACCCCTGCCACTGCCAATGCTGACAAGGACATTTTCAGCACTGACAAGGAGACTCTGATACTCAAGTTCTGTGGCAGATGGGAAGTCCTGAAAACCTCAACCAAAATATTTTGTGCAGTGCTTTTGAGAGCAATGGTTCCTGCCATTTTAAAAGAAAGATCCTGAAGAAAACAGAAGTATGTGCACGGTGCACACATTGAGATAATAAGCAACACATGATGAAAACATTCTCAAAAGGAGATAAAACTAAGTATTATATACTATGTGCCTGTTGCTCCTGGAACAGGGAGGCTGGAAGAGTGAAAGAGCTGATAGTTTCCAGCCTCTTGGCTTGGGACTAAAGTGTAAAAATGAAGGAGCTGAAAAGTCTCTTACGTTTCTTCTTGATCACTTTCAGGTAGCTGAACTTAATAAGGGTGTCCAAGAACCAGAGGCATCGGGCTTTGTGATCTCGGCTCCTCTCTTCAGCAGGCAGGAACTTCAGCTCCTCTAGAACAAAGCAGCAGTGGCTGAAGGAGAAAGAAGGGAAATATGAGGCTGAAAGAACCACGAAACAGTTTGTATCATCTGAGGACAGGACACAACTATAACTTCAGCTGTCTGAGGAGTTCCCTGGTGAAGGACACAGGTAGCCCAGGAAGCTGGTCAGTAAGCAAGACTTCCCCATCAATGCCTGGTCCAGTCCCTTTAAGGGTGCAGCTCCTAAGGAGGTGCCTGCCCTGCGGGGTCCCCGTGTCACAGCTCCTCTGCCCTAGCACAGGCAGCACAGGGACAGAGGTCAGGTTTGTGCTGCTCCTGCTCACTTCAGCCCCTCAGCACAAGGCCCCAGCAGCTCCATGTGTTGAGCTGTGTCAGCCTGTCCAGGCACAGCAACTCCCACAGCATGTCCTCACCTCCTGACCTGCACCCACCTTCCCCAAGGCAGGTGCTGCTCTGCCCCGTATGGACCCATGTGCTCCTCCTGCCCTGAAGAAATCAGCTTGGCTGTTGTGCAGCTGGCAGCCACCAACTCACCCCTCAGAAAAACCACAGTTCCACAGGGCCCACCTGGACTGCGACCAGGCTGTTTGCAGCAGCATTACCTTCTGTCCTCGCTTTTCTTGGCGAGTTCCTCTGCAGTGATGTTAGCAAAGGCTGCTGCTGGAACCCGCAGCGCTTCGTACTCTGCTGGGGACAGGACTGGGAGGATTTTAAAGAACAGAACGAACACACCTTTGTTCCCCCCTCTGGTCTGAGCAGTCCACAGTGAGATAAGCTCTGCCCACTCTTGCTTTAGGAGGTGTGGGGCAGGGAAGGAGGGAGGGAAATTATGAACAGGCAGGCTGCAAGGACAGGACTGGGAAGCTGGCCAGTAACAACAGTCTCTAAAGGACTGTGGCTCCACCACAAGTCACTTCTGCACAGCTGACCTCACTATTACTCCCAGTGGAGCCAACATGGAGGCACAGCATCCCCCTCTCTGCAGGGAAGAGGCAGAATATGGGACTGACAGGCCCAAAAATCTCAGCAAATCATGTCCCCTGCTCTCAGCTTCTGGCTTGTGAGAAGGCTGGGCTCATTCACACTCCTAGCAGCACTCACTCCCACAGGCCAGACCCCTGACACTGAGGCTTACAGGTGTTCGTCACAGAAAAAGATACTGTCCTCAAACTTGTAAACATTTTCTGGCTTGTCAGCATCTTCATTACATGGTGGGAGGAAGACAGAGATGTTCTGCACATCATCTTGGGCCATGTCCTGGATCAAAGCTTTGGAGGGTAGCAGGAAAAAAAAAGTATTTGGATTATGCAAACAAGAACACAGAAATACAACGACCCAAATCCTTCCTTTAAATGCAAATCCACCCAGTAGTGTTCTTGTGTCAACACCAGTTTTGTCACAGGTTTAAAATTCCAGTTTATCTCACTGGGGACAGCAGCAAGGGAAAGGCTGCTGCTCCTCCCTGTTTGTTTCATTACTGCCAGATCTGGTGCTGACTGTACAGAAAACATTCCAGCAGGCACAGAAAGGCCGAGAGCTTCTGCTGTGCCTGCTGCATATTGAGCACTGTGGGCTTCACACTGCTGCTATTGCTTCTGCCAGGAACTTCCTGCTCCTTGAAATCTAGAAAAGCCACTCCAGACTAGAGAAAAACCGAGGAAAGAAGTGTGCCAAGACAAACTGGTTACTGCTTCTGCAGCTCCTGACTGCAGGGCGGGCAGAAAGAGGGCCCCTGGGTTCCCTTGGACACCCCTCTGGCACAAAGCAGCTCTAAGAGCACAGTCAGTATCCAACCTGGAACACATAGGATGAGAGCTGATGGGTTCTACAGACAGAAGACACCTCTCCTAGTAGCAAATGAAATTCAGAATCCCAGAAATGCTGGTGCAAAGGATGTCTGGAGGTCTCCTGTCCAACCTCCTGCTTAAGAGTAGAACAGGCTACAGCACTGGACCAGGGCAGCCCTGGCTCAGTCCTACTGAAGCTTGGAAACCCCCAAGGATGGTGACTCCACACCTCTCTGTGACCTGTTCCAGGGCTGCACTACTCTCCAAGGCAAGAAGGTTCCCTCAAGCTCCCACATGGACCTCCCAAGGCCCAGGGACCACTGCCCCTTGTGCTACTGAATGTTCAGTGTCCCAGTTCACACCAGGTACTGTCTTTATCCCAGCAAACCAATCTCCAGGGACTCCCAGAAGAGCCCACAACAGGCAGTGATGGACACTGATGTGACAAGGACTTTCTCTCATTCAGGCATCTCCCACACTAAGTCCAGCAGGATCAGAAGGAAACACCTCTTCTTCCAGCAGGAAGATCTGCCCTTCTCAGCTGTTGGAACAGCTGCTTCCTTGGTCAGTCCAAGAAAAACCCTTTCTTCTTCCTACCACACCTGGTAAGGAACAGGCAGAACAGGACTCTCCTGATTGCCTTCACCAAACCCTGAGGCTCTCACCTGTGACTCCTTTTGCATCTATAACGTTTGTTGCTGCTTTGGTCACAGCAGAGCTCAGAACATCACTGCCCACTGCATTCATCCGGCGGGAGCTCAGCGCCCGCTTCTGCCGGCTGGTGCCAAAGGCCTCGATGCACAGATCCATCTGTAGGGGGACAGAGCAGGGGCTGAGCTGCAAACAATGCAGCAAAACCCAGCTCGCCTGCTCCTGCTCCACACTCACAGTCTCAAACAAAACCCAACAAGCACTGCTCTGCAGGGGGGGCTGCACTGGGGCTGTCATCAAGACTGACATAGGCACTACGATGCTGCCCAGTTGGGCACTGGTCACACGCTGCTTCACAAACCCCCAGGGTCCAGAAAGTGCTCAACCTGCACAGGCCCACCCTGCAGTAACCCAAACATCACTGCCTCAGACAAGCATCGCCTGCTCCTGTTAGCTGTATAATGACAGAGCATGACCTAGGGTTTCCGCTTTACCTTCTCCCTGTAGGATTTCTTCTGATAATCCTTTGTGTCATCATGTAGCAAGTTATCTATAAGAGAACAGAAGTTACTGTGTGGCTTGCAGCAGTCACAGCCAGCTCTAATCTGTGGTGGAAAGGCTTGGCACAACACTTCCAAGATCTCCTCCACAGGACTTTGTCAATTCAACAACACCCTCAACAGAAGAGAATGCATCTAGAACAAGGAAAAGCAGGTTAATTTTTGCTATCAAGCCTCCAAGCACAAGGCATGGATTGTAGCAACACCCAGCTCCTATTCCTTGCATTATCCTTCTGGGCTCAGCAGCAAGCAGCAGTTCTGCTGAAGAAAAGCTCTTTTCCTTTTCAGTGATACAGCCCCTTGACCTGCAGATTGCCAGGCCTCCCTCAGCAGACAGGGCCAGGCAAGGCTGCCCCCCCTCCTCTGACCACGGACAACCTGGTGACCGCTCCAGCCCTGCCCCTCCCATCCCAAACGCTCTTTGCTCAAGACTCCACCCTGCACTTCACCCTCCTCCTGCTTTTCACAAAATGAGGCACCTGAGGAGAGTGAAAAGGAACAGGGCAGAGATAGGGAGCAGGCAGGGAGTGGGAAAGGGGGCAAGCGGGAAAAGGGACGAGGGGGGCAGGGCGAGGGGCGGGCAGAGGGCAGCTGGAGCACACTCCTCCAGGCTGCAGCGAGCACTACCAAGGCACAGCCCAGCACGGCCCTACCTGACAGCAGGGGCTGCATGTTGAATATTTCAGCATTATAAACTTCCATCTGCCCAGAGTCCTGGTTCAACACGCCAACAAAATACCTGGGGAGAGACAGAGGCAAGGGCCTAGCCAGACAGCCCAGTGATGGGAAGGACATGGTGCAGAGCCACAGGTACCTCCATCCCGTGCCAATGCATCTGCCTTGCAAATACAAGCTTTCCAAGCACGTCGGGAACCCCACAGTAACACAAGCCACCTCCAAGGCATGCAGTGTGCATTTACACATAAAAAATAGACTTGTTGCTCTAAGTAAGTGTAGAAGACTCAAGACAGCTGAATTGGCACCAAAATGCACAACCCTAGGTGCCAGAGCGCTGTCCTCTTTTGTCTTGCCTGATATTCCAGGACCCTTGGTTTTCCAGTGCTTCTATGCAGTTCCCTGGGTTTTTAACACTTGGATTCCCTGGGGCCATTTGTCTATTTAGTACGAGTTACTTTAAGTCCTCAGAGCTCCTCAGAAATGTGAGGCTGGAGATTTCACCAGCACTTCCCTTCACAGTGGCATGGACAACTCAGTGGGTGTCGCAAGCTGGTGCTGGGGAACTACTGAGATTTAGTTTAGACTTTTGTGGGGAACAAAAGAACTGTTTCCCACAGTGGGACACAGAGCAGCACTGCGCTGTGGCCCTGGGGCTAAATGGTGATCCATGACCCAGGGCTTTCCTGGGAAGCAGAAGACAATCTTGGCAAAATCTTAATTTCTGAGTTCCTTAAAGAAGTTATTCTTAGGTCTCAGCTACATCGAATCAGCTCCTCACTCCTTCCTTCACAAGACCTTTCAAAGGTCCCTCCCAAAGGGACATCTGCACTAACTGCAGCTGCCAGAGCTGAAGTCTCTTGTCAATCCTCCTGATCCCAACCATGGCCTCAGTGGGAGCTTCTCAAATAGCTTTAAAAGAGCCCACCAGGAACTTCATATCCAAGCAATCCCTCAGCTCCCACCTCCCTGTTCCCGACCCCATTTTGCCAGGAACACCCACCTGCACAGGGAGTTACACTTCATCACCCCACTGCCAAAGTTATTCCCCACATATGAAAGCCTGTCGGATTCTGAGACCTGAAAAACAAGATGAATTCCTGGAAAAGTGGCTGTGGAAAACCTCTCTGCACCCAGAGCATTTTTGGTGGCCCCACATAGCTGCACTCCCAGGCACTGGACAACAGCCACACGTCAGGAAACCTCATTTTGCCCATTTTGGGTATGCTTTGCATCAGGTCAAAACCTTTAAAAGACAAACAACATTTCATGACATGTAATTCTACCTCAGGTTTCACTGGTACAGAAGATGAAGACTGGTACATTGCCAAGAAATGAGCTGTAATGTGGTGTTGATCTATGCAGCCAACTCGGGTGTCACCAGCCAAAACATGTTCCTGTGGGGATCACCACGCCTCAATCCAGGAGCAGCAGCTTCTGAAGGAGCCTGGGTTTACTCCAAGTCACTGTGAAGAGGGACCAGGCCTCTCTGCCAG
This sequence comes from Chaetura pelagica, assembly GCF_000747805.2. NCBI lineage: Eukaryota > Metazoa > Chordata > Aves > Apodiformes > Apodidae > Chaetura > Chaetura pelagica. Next base: position 163,875 of record NW_009954615.1, read on the forward strand.
TCAGACTAAGACACAATGTCCATGCTTTGTGGTCCTTAGCATGGCAGCTGAGAGTTGCTCCAAGCTTCCAGCCAGGACAAACCTCCCAGGTGCCACTCTGGGCTGCAGGGACATGTTGGGTAGAGCCACCCTGCAACCCAGAGGAACTCAGTTTAAACTGCAGCTGCCAGAGATGCACCTAAATGTCCAGCACTGCCAAGGGTCTGCGATTCACTGGCTGAAAAAGAGAGGTGGCACTGCAGGAACAGCTCCAACACCCAGACGTGCTCCTGAATGCTTGTGTCACTGCTCTACTGGGGATTCTGGCTGAAAAGTAATTTATTCCTTGAGGGAATCATGCATGTAAGTAGCTGTAACACTTAACAACAGCTGCACAAAGCACCTGATTGTAATCTCAGAACGCCAGATTGGAGGGACCTCAAGGGTCATCTGGTCCAACCTTCTTTGTCCAGACAACACAGCCCAGCACCAGCTGAATCCTAGAAGTGTCCAACATTGGGGAATCCACCACTTCCCTGGGAAGATTATTCCTAAGGCTGATGATTCCCAGGACAAAAACTCTCATGTCCAATAGCAATCTCCCCAGGAATAACTTGTACCTATCACTGCTTGTCTGTCCATGTGATTCCTTGCAAAAAGGACCCTACATCTTCTCTGAAGCTCTCTTCTATCTTCACTGAAATAGAAAACATCTTGGAATATAATTTTAAAACCTGGTAAAGAACTGACTGTGCAAACAGCACAGATTTTGTAATCAAGTGCACCTGACGAGCTGTTAAGTAACAGCTTTTAATTTTCACACATTATTTCCTTTTGGGTTATTAAAATAAATCATAAGCACACACAACGTCCAAAGCTCAACCTTTGCTGGGGGACACACAGGCAGGAATCCACCAGAATGTCCTAAACATGCAGGTATTTGGCTCTGAGGAAGACCTTGCTGCTCCCCACGTGCTGATGCCCTTAATTGAGGCGTCCCCTTCTTGGGTTCCCTGCATCCCAGGAGCCCATCCACGCTGCCTGGCGCGTCCCACCTCAGGGGTGC